>NC_042615.1:747009225-747192616 GCF_901001135.1 Rhinatrema bivittatum | reverse complement strand
AAGTGCTGGAGTGATGTGCTCATGGCGTCTCGTGTCAGTGATGATGCGGGCAGCTGCATTTTGTAACATTTGCAAAGGCTGGATTGTTGTTTTAGGTAGTCCTAATAGCAATGCATTGCAGTAATCAATGTTTGATAGAATCGTTGCTTGCAAGACTGTTCGGAAATCATACTGGTATAAAAGGGGTTTAATGCGTTTTAGTGTGTGTAACTTAAAGAATCCATTTTTAATTGTATCAGCGATGAATTTTTTGAAAGTAAGATTGTTATCAATAATAACGCCAAGGCTACGTACTTGCTGAGACATTGTAGAGATGTGTTGTGAGAGGTTGGAGTTGTTCAGTATAGTATTATTTGGGGGTGATATAATCATAAGCTCAGTTTTATTGGTGTTGATAGCTAATTGGTTGTCCGTAAGAATTGATTTAATTTCTGATAATGCTGCATTCCAAAAGCTCAGGGCATTTGTAATTGAATTGGTAATAGGAATAATAATCTGTACGTCATCCGCATATATAAAATATTGAAGACCCAGTTTAGAGAGTAGCCGGCATAGTGGTGAGAGGTAAACATTAAATAAAGTAGAGGAAAGAGAGGATCCTTGTGGGACTCCTTGAGAGAGATTTCTTGGTTTGGATTCACTTTGTCCACATTTAACACTGTAAGTTCTGTTGCTCAGAAAAGATTGGAACCATAGTAGTGCTGAGCCGGTAATGCCTATTTCAGAAAGGCGGTTTATAAGGGTGTTGTGATTTACTGTGTCGAATGCAGCTGAAATATCAAGAAGAGCGATAAGATATGATTTTCCAGTATCAAAAGCTTTTAGTAATATCTCTGAGAGAGAAATTAAAAGTGTTTCAGTGCTGTGATACTTTCTAAACCCATATTGGGATGGGAAGAGAAGATGATGCTCATCTAGATAATCAGTTAGTTGTTTGTTGATGATTCTTTCCATTACCTTTGAAAGGAAAGGTAGGTTAGAAACTGGGCGAAAGTTTGCTGGATCAGATGAGTCTAGGTTTGCTTTTTTAATGTAGGCGTTATTATAGCATGTTTGAGTAAAGAAGGAACAATGCCTGAGGTGATGGATTTGTTAAGAATCATTGCAATGGGTTTAGCTATAGTTGTACGTATTGCAAGGAGAATCTTAGTAGGCATGATGTCTGTGGGGTGGAAAGCTGGTTTTATTTTCTTTAGAATTGATTCGACTTCAATACCAGTAGTAATTTCTAGATTGGTAAGCTTTGTTTCAGCTTTATTTTGAGTGGCTGATGTAGTTTGATTAGAGTATGTAGTAGCGGTATGATCAGTAGGATTGTTAATGTAGGAGGAGTTAATATTAGATTTAGAATTCATTGTAATTTGTGACTTACATCGCATTATAATTGATTGTATTTTGTTATAAAAATACGTAGCTAGTTCCTCACATTTAGATTCCTCGTCATTGATTGTGATAGAAAGAGCTGGTGCAGTAATAAGGCTTTTGACATATTGGAAGAGTGCTTGGGGGTTGAATTGATATTGATGGATTCTGGCCGTGTAGAAATCCTTCTTTGTTTTATCGGTGTTTTGGCGATATTTATGAAGTAAGTACTTAAATTTTAATAGAGTAGTAGAATTTTGGTTTCTGCGCCATACTTTTTCTGTTTTTCGAAGCTCTGTTTTCATAGCTTTTAGTTCAGGAGTATACCAAGGTTTTTTTTTAATTATTTTTCAGTATTGATTTCTTTGGATTGTATAGGACAGAGATTCTCTGCTATGTTACTGGTAATTTTAACGGAGCACTCATTAAATTTATATAGCAAAACAATCAAGCTCGCATAAAATTCCAAGTCTATGGAAACCGAACGAAGCGGGTGATATGGCTCTCCCAAACTTGCAAAGTTATTACTGGACTGCAAGTCTAGAAGTGCGATGATCTGGTTGCATAGGGACCAAGTTGTGCCATGTTGGGGGCAGATTTACTTATGTTACTGTTTCAGCCTGACTTGGTGGCCAATGTTCAGCTAATAGGAGATGCAAGTTCGCACAGTTCATAAATGTATGAATTTGAAAAACAGTGCAGAAAGAGATGGTCATGTCTTCCTGGCCATTTTCGGTACTTAGGTACAGTTTTTGCACTTCAACTTTTACACAGCAAATATGGGAAGAAGACAGGGAGTCCTAAATCTTTTTTGGATCTACAGAAATAATGCAAGATATGGGAGAACTCGCTACCCTTATATAGGGCTTTAATGGAGGAAAGCAAGTGTTGCTTACCTGTAACAGGTGTTCTCAGAAGACAGCAGGATGATAGTCCTCACATATGGGTGACATCATCAGGATGGAGCCCAATCACAGAAAACGTCTGTCAAGTTTCCAGAACTTTGACTGGCCCCTACTGGGCATGCCCAGCATGGTACTAACCCTGCAGCCAGCAGGGGTCCCCCCTTCAGTCTTATTTGATAGCTACCAGGCAGTGCCCGAAAAAATAAAACAACAAAACGTTACGAACCCAACACCGCGGGGTGGCGGGCGAGTTTCTTGAGGACTAACATCCTGCTGTCCTGTGAGAACACCTGTTACAGGTAAGCAACACTTGCTTTCTCACAGTACAAAGCAGGATGGTAGTCCTCACATATGGGTGAGTACCAAGCTGAGGATGTCCGAACATGCACCATATGTACCCAACGGCGTGCAACAGGCACAACAAACTGAGGTGGAAATTTAATAAAGGGCATCCTGAACCCCACCAGGCAGGGCGAAGGGTGTTGGTACGTCACATTGGAAATAGGTTACGCAGGACAGATTGGCCGAAGATGGAATCCTGTCTTCCAGCTTTGTCCAAGCAAATAGTGGGCTGCGAAAGTGTGGAGAGAGCTCCAGGTGGCAGCCCTGCAAATGTCAGGAAGCAACACAGATCGTAGGTGTGCTACTGAAGTCGCCATGGCCCTCACAGAGTGTGCTTTAACACTGTCTTGGAAAGGAATGCCTGCTTGCTGATAGCAAAAAGATATGCAGGGCCGCCAACCAGGAGGAGAGAGTCTGCTTACCCACAGGTTGCCCTAATTTGTTGGGATGGAAAGAGACGAATAACTGAGAGCTCTTCCTGTGAGCAACTGTACGGTCTAGGTAGAACGCTAGAGCCCGTTTACAGTCGAGGGGTATGCAGAGCCTGTTCCCCTGGGTTGGAGTGGGACCTGGGAAAGAAGATAGGTAGTATGATGGATTGATTAATGTGAAAAACTCCGAAACTACCTCAGGCAAAAACTTAGGGTGAGTACGGAGTACTGCCAGGTCCTGCAGGAGTTTAGTGTAAGGCGGATAGGTAACTAGGCCTGTACTCACTAACCCTGCGAGCTGAAGTGATAGCTAAAAGGAAAATCACTTTCCATGTGAGATATTTTAGATCACAGGAGTGAAGAGGTTCTAAAGGTGGTTTCATGAGCTGCCCGAGAAACCAGGTTAGGTCCCAAGAAGGGGCCGGACTACGTAAGGTGGCCTGATATGGAGCAAGCCTTTCAGAAAACGAGTTACGAGGGATTGTACCGATATAGGGGACATCCCCGACACCTTTATGGAAGGCGGGCTACCGCACTGGACATGCATTCTGATGGAAGAGGTCTTTAGACCAGATTCCGATAAATGCCAGAAATAAATCCAAAAACCTTGGGATTGGACAGGAAAAAGGGATCAAGGGATTGCGAAGAACACCGTGATGTATACCTTTTCCATTTATAGGAATAAGACTTTCTTGCGCAAGGCTTCCGCGAAGCAATCAGGACACGAGAACCGAATCTGAAAGGTTAAGTGGTTGAAGGATTAACCTTTCAACATCCATGCCGTCAGGGACAAGGCCTTGAAAATTGGGATGGCGTTGACAATCCGATCTGAGTGATCAGTGGCGGGTGCGTTCCCAAGGGAATGTGCCTGCGGATGGAGAGATCCTGAATATGGGAAACCATACTTAGACCTCACTGGCCAAGCCATCAGGATCATGGTTCCCTTGTCCTGACGGAGCTTCTCGAGACTCTTCGAGAGAAGAGGAAGTGGAGGGAATGCATAAAGCAAACCAGCTGCCCACGAGAGGGAAAATGCATCTCTGAGCTGAGAGCGCTGGCTCCAAATGAGGAGCAGTAATTGTCCACTATGTGGTTCTGAGGGGACGCAAAGAGGTCTATTTGGGGATAAACCCCATTGCTAGATGAGAGAGGTCCACTACCGAGGGATTGAGAGACCACTCGTGCAGTTGGAAGACACGACACAGTTTGTCTGCCAAGACATTGTGCACTTCCCGGCAAATAGGTGGCCCTGAGGTACATCGAGTGGGAGAGCGCTTCCGCACCCAAATCTGCGCAGCTTCCTGACACAGAAGGAAGGAGCCTGTGCCTCCCTGCTTGTTGATGTACCACATGGCCACCTGGTTGTCAGTCCTGAATCAGGATGACGTGATTTGATAGGGATCCTGAAAAGCTCTGAGAGCATATCGCATTGCTCGAAGCTCAGGAAATTTATCCTGGTGTTTGGCTTCCTCTGGAGACCAAGTTCCTTGTGTCTGTAGATCGTTCACATGAGCTCCCCACCTGAGGTTAGAAGCGTCGGTGGTGAGAATGAGTTGAGGATCTGGTAGGTGAAAGGGCAGTCCCTGGAGGAGATTGTTCTGATCTTTCCACCAGGCGAGAGACAGACAGAGTGCGTCGGTGATGTGGACAATGGTTGACAGAGGCTAAGTCACTTGAATCCATTGTGACCTCAGAGTCCAATGCATGACTCTCATGGCCAGGCGGGCCATTGGTGTGAGATGGACTGAGGACGCCATGTGTCCGAGGACGACAAGGAATTGCCGAGCTGTTGCTGTATACTGAGACTGCAACTGGTGAGCGAGGGACACGAGGGTTTGCACTCGTTGTTGAGGTAGAAAGGCTTTTGCCTATAAGGTGTCCACGTCTGCCCCAATGAACGACTAGGTTTGAGATGGGACTGAATAGGATTTCTCGTAACTGACGAGAAATCCTAAAGAAATTAGAGTGTGTAGGGTCATATCCAGGGACGATAGAGCAGCCTGCTGGGTTGGGGCCCTGATTAACCAGTCGTCTAGATAGATGTAGACATGAACACCTTCTTTCCTGAGAAAGGCTGCGACAACTACGAGACACTTGGTAAAGACTCGTGGTGCCGACGCTAGGCCGAATGGAAGCACCCGGTATTGATAGTGCCTTGGGCCTACTAAAAAGCGGAGGTACTTGCGATGAGCTGGAGCTATCGCAATTTGGGTGTATGCGTCTTGGAGGTCCAGAGGGCAGAGCCAGTCTCCACTTTGTAGAAGAGGTAGAAGCGAGCCCAAGGTTACCATCTTGAACTTTTCCCGCTGGAGGTACTTGTTGAGGGCACGTAGGTCCAGAATTGGACGAAGCCCCCCGGATTTTTTGGGGATCAAAAAGTACTGGGAATAGAACCCTAGGCCTTGTTGCGAAAGAGGGAAGGGTTCTATTGCTCTTAACTGGAGAAGAAGGGAAACCTCCTGCTCCAGAAGGACAGAGTGGTCGGTTACTCTCCACTCTTGTAGAGGTGGTGATTCCGGTGGAAGAGCAAGAAAGTTCAAGTGGTAACCCTGAGCAATGATTGCTAGCACCCATTGGTCGGTTGTGATTGATTGCCACAAGCCGTGAAAGTGGCACAATCGACCTCCCACTGGTATGCCTGGCAGAGGAATCAGGCTGCTGCTCTCCAAGGAAAAGTCAAAAACCTGAAGCAGGCCCCGGCTGGGGAGCTGCTTGTGGCTTTTGCTTCCAGGGCTGGCGAGGCTGAGATTTTTGATAAGGCCTCGTAACTCGGGACCTTATTGGTGGAGGATAGTACTTCCTTGGGCAGAAGAATGACTTAGAGTCCTTCTTGAAGGGCTGTCTAGAAGGGAAGTCAGAAGGTATCGATGAGACCTTTTTGAGGGTCTCATGATAGTCCTTTAATTCAGCCACTATTTGCTGAATCTGTTCACCGAACAGATTATCTCCTATACAGGGCAGTTCAGAGAGCCTGTCTTGTACTTCTGGGCGAAGGTCAGAAGACTTGAGCCAGGCCCAGTGTCTTGCCGAAATGGCAGTTGCAGACACTCTAGTGGAGGTGTCGAAGATATTGTAAGCTGTTCTTATCTCATGCTTTCCTGCCTCAAACCCCTTGTTGACAAGGATTTGAAGATGTTCTTGGAATTGGTCAGGCAGGGTTTCAGAGAAGTCCTGTATTTGCTTGAAAATGACCCTGTTGTATTGGGTCATGTACAGCTGGTAAGAAGCAATTCTGGAGATAAGCATGGCCCCTTGGAACACTCGTCGACCAATACTGTCTAGGAACTTGTGTTCCTTGACAGGAGGGGTAGAGGAGTGAGGCTTCGTCCCTTTTTGCTTTCTTTTGAGCTGATTCTACCACATCTGAGTGGTGGTCAAACTGAGATTTTTGAAAGCCAGGGGCTGACTGTACTAGATAGGAATTGTCAGCCTTTCTCTGTACTGGGGCAATGGATCCAGGGTTTTCCCAGTTCTTTTGAGGAGGTCAAGAAGAACTTGATGAATGGGAATAGAAGTGATAACTTTAGGGGCATCCAGGAACCGGAGAAGCTCCATCATCTGGTGCCTATCATCTTGCTCCGTCTGAAGCTGAAAAGGGACCAATTCAGACATTTCCTTCACAAAATTAATGAAAGAGAGGTCCTTTGGAGGAGAAAGCTTTCTACTTTCAGTAGGAGAGGGAGGTGAAGGTAAGTCATCGGTGTCTGTGGAAGTATCATCACCCCAGGTGTCATAAGGATCAGCAGGCTGACCTGTAGGACGAGAAGGGGGTTGGATAATCGAAGGGCCCGGCTGAGGCTCGAGAAAATCGAAGGAATCGCCGGGGTCACTGTGCCGGCATCGATGGCGCCGATGTGCGTATCGCCCCTGATGAATCGGTGACATGGCATTGATGACTGATGCAATACCCCCGAAGGAGGAATGCGAAATGGTGATTCTCCTCCCGATGAAGCTGTCATCGGGGAGCGCACCGGAGCCATAGGAGCCCGGGAATAACCGGTGGAAGGGCAGTCATGAGCGCCTCCATCCGGGATAGCAGCGGTGCCAGCGCTGCTGGAATCGGGTCAGTGACAGGTTCCACTCTCGGTGCCGGTGTCAGAGGAACCTGGAGTCGTAGCATCGCCTTGTCGATGGCCTCCTGGACCAGCCGGTCCAGTTCTTCCTGGAGGCCTGGGACAATCAGCCCCGACTCCGTTACGGAAGAGGGAGGCTGAGGCACAGTCGGATGGACCACCTTTACAGGCGGAATCGCGACTACCAAACCCCGATCGGGTGAGGGTGGCCTCGATGTCCCGGTCGCAGGAGTGTTCGGTGCCGTTCCTGAACGGGGCTTCTTTGATGGTGGCTTGGACGGTGGCGAGGTCAATGATTTCGCTCCCTCGACGGTCCAAGACTTATGATGCCGATGGCGATGTTTCTCCCTACGATCCCCTCGATCTTGAGGGGGAGAAACGGGAGTCGATGGCTGTGAAGACGTCAATGGCGGGCGGTCACCGGACGGTTGTCGATGCTGGTGCGACTTCGACGGTGCCGGTTCTGATGACGTCGATGCGATGGACGGCGTCGGGGTGTGAGCACGGAAGAGGAGTCCCATCTTCTCTATTCTGGCTTTGCGACCTTTTGGTGTCATGAGGGCACATATGGTGCAAGTCAGGACATCATGCTCATGGCCAAAACACATTACACAGACTCCATGAGGGTCTGTGATGGACATGGTGCGAGTACAGTCCGGGCACAGACGAAATCCCGACACCATGGCCATAGAAAAAATCGAGCCGCGGTACTGTCGAGGGCCAAACTCGACGGTAATCGACGAAAGACGGTGAATAACTTACCGGAGTGCCACGGCCTGAGAAAAGTTAGAGGAGGGACCCCTGTGGGGCAATCTAATTTTAATTAACTCCGTGAGGAAAATTCCTGTCAGGAATCTCTTCAGAGCTCCTAAACCACGAGGCTACTGCTGCGCGGAAAAAAGAAAACTGAAGGGGGACCCTTGCTGGCTGCAGGGTTAGTGCCATGCTGGGCATGCCCAGTAGGGGCCAGTCAAAGTTCTGGAAACTTTGACAGAAGTTTTCCGTGATTGGGCTCCATCCTGATGATGTCACCCATATGTGAGGACTACCATCCTGCTTGTCCTGTGAGAACTGGAGAGATATAAGAGGAGAGGTTGGGAATCACAGATCCTTAATCCGCTAGATAATGTTTTTGCACGGGAAGGTCCACCTCTTAAGGACATTTCTGAAATATACAAGGTGATACAATTCTGCCAAGTGACTTGTGATCCGCCACTGTGGCTATCACAGTGGAATGCTGATTTGCAAATGAGTCTGGACTCTGATGAATGGAGAACAATTTGGAAGGGCGGCTCACAAGATTTCCATATGTAGTCACAGAACAGAGCTGATGATAAAACTTCTCTCTACAGGGTGTATAGGTACCTGTTTTATTTCAGATTTTCAATCAGGTCCCTCTGCTTTGTTTTAGAGGGGATGTATACAAGTGGGCAAGATCCTGCACATGTGGTGACCCTGTCCATATGTAGCAAGGTTCTGGGCAGGAGTTAACATAGAGATTGGCAAAATATTAGGAGTGGATATAGACCTCACACCAGCTTTATGCTTTTTGGGGACTTGGTGGGAAGTTCAAGTGTTAACTTCCAAATGCCTGCTGGTGAATCAGTTGATACATGCGGACAGATTCACAATTGCCACCCTGTCGAAATCTGTGCCTACATTGGAGGGGTGGTGCCGGCAGTTGCACAAAACTTCTCTGGTAAAGACGTTTATCTACTTAAGGTGTAATTTAAAACTTATAATGTAATTTGATCTAGATAATTGGTCTTATCAAGGCTCAGCAGCTCCTGATTAAGGAGTACATGTGTATCCAATACTTTATAAGGATATTATTGTCATGAGATCTATATGATGTCTCCCTTCACCCTGCAACTGCCTGACTAGCCAGGTCTGCATCATTAGGAGTTAAGTGTGGTTCCTCCCTGCATGCGTTGTTGTATATATTAATATTCCTTTCTGTATAATGGATGTCTGCTGATGCAAGGTATTCTGTGCATTGCTATCGCCTCTGTAATCGCTATGGGTGATTACATAGTTTAAAAAAAATAAATCAAATTGGTAGCAGCATTGCAGGTCGTTTTCTGGTATATCAGTTAATGCCAAGAAATCTTAACTTCTAAGAGGGATGGCTTGAAAGTTAATTGTCCCAGCATTTCCTCTTCCTCATTTTGACAAAGCATGCTTGCTTACTGTTAATGCATTTTCCATAGATAGCAGGATGAATTAGCCATTACATGTGGGTGATGTCATCCAGCATACTGAATGAACTTGTTTCTCCAAGCTTTTAGATCTATTGAGCATGTCCAAGAGTTCCTGAGTAGGCACTGCCTCATGAGCCTCCTCAGTCAGTTAACAACTAAATTTAGCTGTGCAATCAATTATCCAGGGAGGTGGGCAGGTATCCATGGCTAACTTCCATTGATAAGCAGGCTGAATTAGCTTTTATATATGGGGAGTCCCAAGCTGAGGATTGCAGAATTATGATTACTGAATAAGCAACCTGGTTTCAGCCATGGAAAGTAGACAAAAGCAAGAACAGATTTTTCAAAACTGCTTACTCAAATCCGTCAGACCTTAAAAAGGTATCAAGACAGTAATGGAATGTGAATGTGTGGGCTGATGACCATATCGCAGCTTTGCAGATATCTTCGATGGACACTTCTCTGAGATAAACAACAGAGGAAGCTATGGCTTATACTTGATAAGCTTTGATAGAGTCCGTAAATTGAAATCATGGTAGACCATAGCAGTGATGGATACACTCAGTTATCCAGTTGGATAAAGTTTGCTTGGTAACTGCTATACCAAAACAGTTAGTCATGAGAGACAAAAAGCTGATTAGCTTGACGATGAGGCTGAGTATGTTATTTGTAATTTGTCAAGGCCCTTTTCCTGTCCAGAGTATAAAGGGCTTTTTCACCCTCATGCGCATGCGGCCTTGGGAAGAAGGTAGGTAGTACAACAGATTAATTAATATGGAAACCTGAAACCATCTTTGGTATAAACTTTGGGTGAATATGAAAACCACCCTGTATGATAGAACTGCATATATGGAGGGGTGGCGAACGAAAGCCTGGAGTTTACTATCTCTTCTCGTCGAGGTAACTACAACTAGGAACGCGACTTTCCAAGTTAGGAACTTTAAAGGAGCTGATTCCTACAGGTCAAAAGGACTACACTGAAATCCCACAGAACAGGTGGCTTCTGGATTGAGGGTTTAATGTGCCAGAGTCCCTTCATAAAATGAGACAAGTGGAAGCATGGAAATTGGTTTGTTGTTTAACAAGTTTGGTAAACCATGATGGCTCTCAGATTTACTCTCACTGAGGCATCAGCAAGATCTGAATTAGATAGGTGAAGCATCTATTGCAAAAGTTGTGGAGGCTCACATGAGAAGGGATCTGAATCATGCTGTTGGCATCAGATGGAAAATCTTTTCCATTTGAAGGTGTAGTTTGCCTGGTTGAAGGTTTTCTAGAGGAAATTACTCTGTCTTTGATGACCAATGGAAGTAAATAGTGGTAATCACTTAGCGTTCAGCATCCATGCTGTGAGGTTGAGGGCTGAGAGGTTGGGATGAAAGAATATTCCATCGTCTTGAGTTAGAAAAGCAGGGTCTGACCCCAAAGGTATGGGAAAACTGGTGGAATGCTTGTCAAGATACGCATACCAAATCTGACTCAGCCATGCCAGTGCTGTAAAGATCAGGCAGGTTCAATCTCGGAGAACTTTCTGTATTACTTTGGCAATCAGTGGTATGCGTACATGAGACTTGAGCCTCAATTGAGAAGGGAAGCATCTTATACTAGCCTGAGATCCCTTGGAAGAATGGAGCAAAATTCAGTTTTGTGTTTTACTGTGATGCAAATAGATCTACTGCTGGTAGACTCCTGAATTCGAACAGTTTGTTTGCTGACTACTGAAGAGACCACTCATGAGGTTGAAACACTCTGCTGAGACAAACCACCAGAATGTTGGAAACATCTGGAGATTACGTTACTTTCAGAGATGCCTAGTGTCACTTTGCCCAGTTCCAAATCTTCAGTGCCTCCAGGCAGAGAAGCCACAACCCTGTTCCTCCCTGCTTGTTGACATAGAACATGGTAACTTGATTGATTGAATCAGGATGCTCTTTATGCAGAGTATAAGCATGAACTTAATGATAGTATGCTATATAACATGTAGCTCCAGGAAATTGATCTGGAAAATAGATTCCTGTGGAGACCAATGACCTTGGGTACAGAAGAGTCCCACATGGGCTCCCAACCTTTGCTAAGGTATCTTTTATGAGGACAAGCTGATTATGACAGAAACACAGTGGAGCACCATCCTGGAGTACATTGGATGCAACCACCATTGCAGCTCCCTTGTCACTGTTGTGATTCATTCTACTGAAGACAGTGGTTGAGTGAACTGATCCTATTGAGATCACAGAACTTACTGGGGATAATAAATGAGAAGATGAGTCAATGAAATTACAAGGTTAGCTGTCGCCATATGATCGAGCAGTATAAGAGTCTTTTGGCAGAGGTCCTTGTGTTGGCAAACGGTGCTTAAATGAGAAAAATCATAGTCAATCTCTGATCGATGGGCAAGAATGCCTTCTGAAGCATGGTGTTTATATGGGTTTCTATGAACTTAAGTTTCTGCATGGGTTCCAAGTTGAACTTCTAGAAGTTGATGAGAAAACCTAAGCTCTGAAGAAGACATATGGCTATGTCCAGAAATGGAGGTCTGCTTCTCAAGAATTTGCTGTGATTAGCCAGTGTAAGTATGGGAAAACCTGAATGCACTTATGATGGAGGTGAGCTTGCTATTACTGCAAGGCATTTGGTAAAGACTCTGGGGACAGAGGAGATGCCTCTGTCCCCATTTTGTATTGGTAGTGTGACAAATCCACTTAGAACCAAAGGTAATGCCAGTGGGCTGGGTGAATTGGAATATGAATATAGGCATTCTTGAGATCCAGGGCACACACCCATTCACTGTGTTGAATGAACAGGAGAATCATACTGACAGTTTGTTTTTAATTTCTCCCTCAGAATATGCTTGTTGAGGAGCTGCAGATCAAGGATCTGTAATCACTCCAACTTCTTGGAGATGAGAAAATATCTGGAATAGAAACCTTGCTAGTGTTACAATGTAGAAAGTAACTACTGCCTGGTGTTGAAGAGGAGACTGCATCTCCAGATGAATCTGAGGGAGATGAGATGGATCCGATCTGGGCAGCAAATAGTGTGGAAGGGGTGGGGGTTGGGAGAAATGCAACTAATACCCATGTTGCACGATGCTGCTGACTCAAGAGTCATTTATTTAATACCACTTGTCCAGGAAATGGTGAATTTGTCCCGCTACCATAGGGAAGGATGGGGATTAGACATTGGTATCAAAAACTGGGTTCTGGCTTAGGCTGGGCTTGTTGGCTTGTACTTGGCTGATGGCATTCCCTTTGTCAACATCTGGCCGGAATTTGTTGTTCACATTGTGCCAGAAAAGGGTGGCTCTGGTAACGCTGAAAAGGTTGATACCGCCATTTGTGAAAGTATGTAGGCTTGTAAAGATAATAAGAATGTTGTTTTGGAGTAGGCTGTTCTACTGCCAGGGAGAAAGATTGGATTGCCCACATTTTGGACTTTTATCTGTGATATCGTTTCTCTCCAAATAGGTTATCTCTCAAGCACAGGAGTTCATCAAGTTTTTCATAAATATCCTCTGAGTTGAAACTGGCTCTTAACCAGGCCATGAGACACACTTCAATAGGAGCAGGGGATTCACATGAAGCAGAATCAAACGACTCAGACAGAATGGGACGATATTCTGTTGAGAAACAGGTAGCTATGGCTTCTGCTTCTGGAGACAATCATGAATGTATTGTACCTTGTAGAACTAATGAATGGCACTTGAATATTCTTTTGCCGAAATTGTTTAGGAGTTTATGATTTTTTCTCGATGGGGAATTAGAATCATTGTGTGTCGTCTTTACTTTCTTCATAGCTGATTCTACTATGACTGACTGGTGTGGAAGATGTACCACAATGAATTCCGGACAGTGCTGGACTCAAAACTTGAGATCCAGCTTTCTAGATGTGGAGAGGCAAAATATAGGTGTTTCCCATAGTTGGGAGGGTGTTCCAGAGTTTAGGGCTTCCTAGTGAAATTGCTCTCTTTTGAGTTGAGGTGAGTTGCTTAGAACGAGTAGGTGGAATCTTTAATAGTTCTTTATTTGCTGATCTGAGATTTCTGTTGGAGAATGCAATTTTATGGATGAACTTAGCCAGTTTGTTTGTTTTTCGTATATTATTTTGTGTAGCATGGATAGTATTTTGTATTCGATCCTAAATTTTATTGGGAGCCAGTGTAGTGATATAAGTGTAGGAGTAATGTGATCATGTTTTTTAGATCCGGTGAGTATTCTTGCAGCTGAATTTTGTAGGATTTGGAGTGGTCGGATGCTGTTAAGCGGTAAGTTGAATAGTAGGGAGTTGCAGTAGTCCAGGTTGGAGAAGATGAGTAGTTGAAGGACTGATCTGAAATCATTGGGGGAGAGGAAAGGTTTTAATTGACGCAGTGTTAGGAGTTTGTGATATCCGTCTTTGATTTTAGTTGTGATGAGGTTCTTGAAGGAAAGTTCCTTGTCAATTATGACTCAAAGGTTGCGGGCATGATTGACCAGAGAGATTGCCACTTTTTGGTTCATTAGATTGAGTGGTGGTAGTTGAGGAGCGTTGTTTTTTCTATCCAGTATGATTATTTCAGTCTTATTGAAGTTTAGGATGAGTTTCATGTTGGTTAGTAGTTGCTTTATATTGTTTAGTACTTGCTCTATGGATTTAGATCCCAACAAATCACCCCTTACAGTTTTGCTGGGAGGGGTATCTGTTCCTTTAGTCACTATGGGGAGTAAAATGTCTATTCCCCTTGACCTCAGTGGGAGGGTGGATTTTCTACCATCTACCAAATAAAAAAAAAAAAACCAGGGGTGGGTAAATGTATGTAAAATTACCGGTGAGGTCATAGCTATAGGTATTGCCAATTATTAGGCTTGTTCAATATTTGTTGTTTGTTAATGTGGCTCACGGAAATGGGGGTTACTACCTAGAGATAATATCCTTGTTCAGTGTACATACACACAGTTGTGACTCCATCATTGCTCTGGGCTTCAACGGCAAGAGATAATGTGGAAGGAAAAAAAAATTTGTATTCACAGGGAAGCGAGGTGTAGCTGGGCAGATGCTTTACTTTCAATGCATGTCCAGCGTGGCTCTCTGCTTCACAAGATACAGCTACACAAGGGACTAGTTCTTCTGGTGGCCCCGGACTGGCCAAGAAGACCGTGGTACGCAGACATGAGAAGACTGCTGGCAGGGAACCCTCTACCCCTGCCCCCTCTCAGGGACCTGCTACAACAGGGTCCGATCTTCTACGAGGACCCAGCTCAATTCTCTCTTACGGTCTGGCCATTGAGAGGGCTCGCCTGAAGAAGAGCGGATACTCGGGAGCGGTAATAGACACCCCTACTCCGAGCACGCAAGTTCTCCACATCGTTAACATACATAAGGATCTGGAGAATATTTGAAGCCTGGTGTGAAAATCACGACATCAAGACACGTTCACTTAAAAGTTCCCGTGACGCTGGAGTTCCTACAGAGCGGACAACCTGAAACAAGAGAGGGAGAAAGGAGCCAAAGATGAGATTCAGCCCCAGAGAGAATCAGAAACTACAGAGGCTGAGGAATTGGTTCCACTGCCACCCCAAGAGCTCAGAAGGAAAGGTAGGCTATGAAACCCCCAATAAGGTTGACTTATGATAACCCTGGAAATCCACTGAATGTCCCTCTGACAGTAGCACACAAACAGGGGGACTGCCTATTACCCAAAAGTAATGAAGAAATGCCTTGAGAGATGGGTCTAAAGGGGAGATACATGCAAGAGAGTGGCGTCTTGTTGAGGACAACAAGAAATTTAAGTGGGGGAAAGTGAAACCCCCGCTCACGAGAGACAGAGGTTTGAACATGCTACCATCTAAGTGAACTGTAGCAGGAAAAAAGGGGAGGACATGAGCTGCCAGCCCAGGAAACAGAATGAAATTGAAAATGCTGTCAGACCCCTTAGTGTGAAGGTAGTTAACTGCCAATTCAAAGATTAGTCATATATTCAGGTAGGAGATTTGCATGACACAGCCCCCTGGATTTCTGCTGGAAAATTTTGTAGGAAATATCACTTAACAAAAAAAAGGAATTCAAATCCTAAATTAAAGAACTATGACTAAAAGGGATTTATGAGAGAAATGTACTGGAAAACTTTCCTAGGAGGCAAACAGATTTTCACCCTGACTAACAAGGGTATTCAGACATATGGCAAGGCAGGAAAGAGTGGTGTGCACATGGTCTCTCTCTGTAGTCATGCCTGGGGCTTGACCTTTTGGCTGAGAGGTGATCCATACAGGGTCAGAAAACAGATAAAGCAAAAGCCAGGCTGAGAGAAGGTGACTTATCCGGGATGGGTAACAGCACATAATTGGCCATGAGCTTAGTGGAGCTAAAATCACTGATAGGTGGGACTGCAGAGGGCCAGAACCACTGAACGCTAAAATAGCCATGAGCCTAGTTTAGCTGTAAACCCAAGCCACAGAAAACTTAACTGAGGGAGGAGAACAGAAGGACAGCAGCAGGCCTGGAGTGGTTCCCCCACCCTTCAGTGAGAGGACCCCAATGGCAGTCCGGGAGGCGGAGTCAGATCCCCCAGGAGGGCGGGTTCCCCAGCAGTAGATCAGGAGGCAGAGTCAGGTCCCAGAGAGGATGGGGGACCCCCAGTGGCAGACCGGGACTTCTTTGGATGACAACTGGTCCTTGAATGCCCACAAGGCGTACCTGATTGCCCGAAGTTCCAGGAAGTTTATCTGACAGCGGGCTTCGGAGGCAAACCAGAGACCTTGCGTGTGGTTACCATTCACATGGGCTCCCCAGCCCTGAGGGGAAGCATAGGGGGTGAAAATCGCCTGGGGCGAAGAGGTTTGGAAGGGAAGTCCTTTTCTAGATTGGAAAAGTCTTCCCACCAGGATAGAGATACTTGCAGAGGGTACACAAGTTTGAAGGGCTTGATCCCTTGAGTGAGAATTAGGCCTGGGGAGAACCCATTCCTCACACGTTCCACTTGTAAACATCACTGTAACTGGATACTCACCTCCAAAGGCAAGGGGCATCGAACAGAGTACTCCTGCGACTGCAGATTCCACCTGGAGAGCAAGGTGTGCCGAAGGGATTCATGTATGCTATCACCCAAGGAACAACATCCAACGTGGCTGCTATTGACCCCAGGACTTGTAGATAAAACCACTCCGTTGGGCAAATACTTCTTTTCAAAGTCTGAACTTGAGTCATTAACATCTGAATGCGACACTCTGTCAGAAACACTTTGCCCTGCTCCATATCAAGTTGCACACCAAGATACATTAGTGTCTGAGATGGCTGTAAGCTACTCGTGGCCAAGATCACCAAACAGTCAAAGTCCTGAAGCAAGGAGATCACCTTGCGAAAAGCCAAGTGACTCTTTTCTGCCTGTTTTTGATCCACATCAACCAGACATTCAGATATGGACCAAAATGCCCTCTTTGCGTAGATACACCACTACCAACACTCTGATTGTGGAGAAGATCCTGGGCGCAGTAGCCAGCCTGAAAAGCAGGGTCTAAAATTGAAAATGACATCCCAGAGCAGCAAAGTGCAGCAAACAATGTTTCCAGCAAAGGAGAAAATGTTTATATGCCTCCATCAGGTCGAGGGACAAGAGAAATTCCCCTGTCTGTACTGCCATTATTACAGATCATAGAGTTTAAATTTAGAAATAAGACACACATAAATGTCAAGTGACTCCTCTGAGATCCAGGATGGGCTGAAAGTCCCCCCACCTCTTTGGAAACAACAAAATAATGGAATAGCACCCCTTATTTTTTGCAATCTGGGATAAGAACATAAGAACATGCCATACTGGGTCAGACCAAGGGTCCATCAAGCCCAGCATCCTGTTTCCAACAGCGGCCAATCCAGGCCATAAGAACCTGGCAAGTACCCAAAAACTAAGTCTATTCCATGTTACCATTGCTAGTAATAGCAGTGGCTATTTTCTAAGTCAACTTAATAGCAGGTAATGGACTTCTCCTCCAAGATCTTATCCAATCCTTTTTTAAACACAGCTATACTAACTGCACTAACCACATCCTCTGGCAACAAATTCCAGATCAGGAATTATGGCCTTCAAATCAAACATCCTCCTTAATGTAGTCTCCACTGCCACTCTCTTCTGTAGAGAGTTGTATTGAGAGACCACAAAGGCATCTGGGGGAATTCACAGAAATTCCAGAGCACAGCCGGCCCTCATCACTTCCAGGACCTACTAGTCCATCATAATTTGGACCCATCTCTGATAAAAGCAAGATAGACAGCCACCTATCTCCTGAACAATTTGGTGAGCCCCCACACCTTCACTGTGAAGATTGAGGTACTCCAGTTCTAGACACCAATCTTTATGAGGCTTTCTAGGCCAAAAGGACTGGAATCTTCTAAAGGGACCAGACCTTTGAGCAGATACTCCTCTGTAAGGAGAAACCATGGGAATCCCTGGCGCGGGTCCTTCTCCCCAAAGGATGCAACGCCGCCTTCCTGTCTCTGGAGGCAGAGAATAATGGCACACTGAGTTAAGCAGGGGACTCTGAATAGGGTGACATCATCAAATCAGTTGCTCTCTGCCTCCATCTGCTGGTAGAGGAGCATAACCCACCTGTCTGGACTGGTCTGGCAGGGAAAAATAAAGTTTAATATTTTAAAACTTTAAGCCAAGGGTTTCCAACTCCTGTCCTTGAGGGTTGAAAACTGGTCTGACTTTCAGGATATCGCTAATACATACATATGAGATAGATTTGCATACAGATTTATCCTATGCACATTCATGAGGGTTATCCTGAAAACCTGACAATTATGTGATCCTCAAGGCCTAGAAGTCTAAGCATTTGCTATGCACCAAAAGATAATTCACCCTACAGCTTAAGCACAATCCTCTCACCAAACATAATACCCTTGAGTATAGATAAATCTCAGCACTTCCCAGTGTAAAATTCTCACCATTTGCAACTCTCTTAGGATTCTTCATAGTATGGCGGCTGAATCATTAAAAAAAATCTTATATCTATCGTCTGCCTATGTAACTGTATATTTTCTGATTAAAAATCTCTTCAGATGCTACAAAATATGTACATACCCTTATTTCCATATTTGGTATACAAAGTACCCCAATAAGAGACTGGATGCCAGAATTACCAGGCTTGCATAAGCTGATAATACCTGAAATAAAGCATAGAAAATTATTCTATCACAAAGAAAATACAATTTTACAATACAGTAACTGTAGGCACAATTTACTCAATTCAGGACTCCACTTGTTGGAGAGGACAAACCATTTTTTCCCCTGAATATAATCTACTGAAAAAGATTTACGCAAGAGATGGGGGTTAACAAATAACCAGATATAAAAAATAAATTGTGTGCATAGGAGTCTGTGTCACCATAGACGCTAACAATCTTTATCTACCCCAACATGGGTTAATCATGTATGTATTCAGCATTTAATCGCATTCTGGAGACCTTTACTCCAAATATATTTACTCATTCTCAGAGCAGAAACTATTTTCTGGACTTTTTTTTAAACTGAGGAGCTCACTTAATTTTCTATGGGAGAAAGATACCTCTATATTTGTTATTCTTCCCACAGAAAAACATCTCATATTCTGACACAGGAATAAAATTTTAAGAAATCACACTCCAATGTGTTTTAAAAGACTGTACAGCAATTACGAAGATCAATCTCCCTGCTGCACATACATGACAACACATTTACAACCCACATCAACCCCTCTCTTTCATGCACGCCAAAGGCTCTGAAACACCATATTCACCCGTATGACTGCATTCATATAGCACTAAAAGCAGGAAAGTTAATATAGTATATCTGGATTTTCAGAAAGCATTTCATAAAGCACCACACAAAAGACTCTTGAAGAAATTAAAAAGTCATGTGACGGGAGCAAAATTCTATTCTGGATTGAGAGCTGGATAAATTAGAAAACAGAATAGGACTAAATGGTCAATTTTCTCATTGGAGAAAAGTGACTAGTGAAATATGCCAGGGATCTGGGACCACTGGTGTTAACATATTTATAAATGATGTAGAGATGGGAATAACGAATGAAATGGTCAGATATGCTGATAAAACAAAATTATTCAAAGTTGTTAAATCACAAAAGGATTGTGAGAAATTGCAAGTGTGCCTTCCAAGACTGGGCATCCAGATGGCATTCAATGTGGACAAGTGCAAAGTGATGCCCATAGGGAAGAGGAATCCAAATTATAGCTACACAATTCAAGATTCCACATTGGCAGTCATCGTGGATATAATATGCATGTGAGCATCTCGGGTTCAGTTTTATCCTAGTTCACATCATACCTTTCTTGCAGAACAGAATGGGTGAAAATTGCTAATGACATCATCTTGGTTTCCCATCTCTATGGGAGTTCCTCAGGGCTCTGCTCTATCTACTGTACTTTTTAGTATCAACTTAGCTCCTCCATGTCGCCTTCTTTACACATTTGACTTATACTATTGCATCTATGCCAACATTATTTTTCTTCCAATTACATCATCATGGTCCACTACCCACATGTCATCTCTATTTGCCTCTCCTTGTTCGAGTCTGGCTCAACCATAATTGACTCTCACTTAACCTCAATAAAACAGAAATCATGATTCTAGGTCACCTTACTCCATTTCCCATCCCTACCTCTTTACAGTTTGATATCCAATTCATTTCCACAACTGAAACTTTTCGTTATCTTAGAGTCTCCCTTGACTCCACTTTATCCATGCTACTTCATGTAAAAACTGCTTTACATAATTAATTACAAAAACAAATTACAATGAAATAGAACTCATGTCAATCATAAGAAAACAGGAAAACAGAAAACAAATTCTGTATTACTTATCCCCTATTTGACATTTATTCAAACAAGGCAAAAATAGTGAAATCTTCCATTGAACGAATTTTTAAGGAATAAGATTATACATTAGGAAAATATATACATCATATCTTGACCTATTTTCCATTTCCTAATTACCGGTCTTTGATCTCGAGAAGATCTTTTAAACCTTTTGGATCGGAGAATATATAGTTATTGCCATCTAATTTAATAAAACATTTGCACGGATATTTTAAAGAAAAAGTTCCTCCTTTCTCAACTACTGTTCTTCTATATTGTAGGAAATTTCTTCTTCGATCTTGAGTATCCTTAATTAAATCAGGGAAAATCCACACTTTTTGGCCGTAGAAGGTAGTTAATCTATTTCGAAAAAAGGACCTCAAAATATTATCTCTATCCGTGGAAAAAGCGAATTGAATTAATAAAGTTTCCCTTATTTTTACTTCAATTTCCTCTTGTGACTTTTGTAGTAAGTCCGATAAATCTATGGAGTTCTCTTCTATTTCTTTTCCATCACTATTCTTTATTACCTGTTCTAATTCAAGTTTTTTCTTCTTTCCACTTAAGTAAAAAGCTTTTACTACTACTGGCGCACATTTTTCAGGGATTTTTAACACTTGAGTAGCATAATTTCTAAATAATTCAATGGGGTCCATTTTTTTAATAACTGGAAAGTTGTTAATTCTTAAATTTAATGATCTCACCGTATTTTCCAGATTTTCTAATCTCTTATTTATTACTTCTTCTTTAATAATCTGATGGCTTTGAATCTTTTCTATTTGGAGTACCCGTTTATCTACTTTATTTATATCCTCTCTTTGTTTACCCAGTTCACTAGTATTTTGTACTGAATGATAGTGTGTTACTGAGGTTGCCATGGCTCTTACTGAGTGCGCCTTCACTCGTCCCTGGAGAGGAAGGCCTGCTTTGTCATAGCAGAATTGGACGTAGTCTGCTAGCCAATTGGAGAGAGTTTGTTTGCCCACTGGAACTCCAGATTTGTTTTTATCAAAAGAAAAAAAGAGTTGGGTGGATTTCCTATGGACTGAAGTGCAGTCTAGGTAAAATGCAAGTACACTTTTTACAGTCCAAGGTGTGTAAAACACTCTCGTCCTGGTGAGAGTGAGGCCTTGGGAAAAATGTGGGCAAGACTATAGACTGATTCAAGTGGAAGTCAGTAACCACCTTGGGAAGGAATTTAGGGTGAGTATGGAGGATCACTCTGTCATGGAGGAACCTTGTATATGCGACAAGTGCTTGTAACTCACTAACCCTTCGAGCAGATGTAACGGCTACTAGGAAAAGGACTTTCCATGTAAGAAATTTAACATTGAAGGAGTGCAAAGGCTCAAACAGGGAGTGCATGAGCCTTATAAGTACTACATTTAGGTCCCATTCAGTGATTGGTGGCCATAGAGGGGGGCTGAAGTTGTAGTAGGCCCCTCATAAACCGGCTCACAAAGGGTTGTGCTGTTACCGGGGCATCCCCCACTCCCTTGTGGTACGCTGAGATGGCACTCAGGTGTACCCTCACCGAGGAAGTCTGGAGACCAGAATCTGAAAGGTGCCAGAGATAGTCTAAAAGAGATGGAGTGGGGCAGGAAAAAGGGTCAATACCTTTTTGTGTGCACCATATGGTAAATCTATTCCACTTAGAACAATAGGATTTTCGTGTGGAAGGCTTTCGTGAAGCTACAAGCACTTGAGAGACATTAGTTGAGAGGTTGAGCGGTAGCAGGATCAAGCTTTCAATATCCAGGCTGTGGGGGACAGGGTCTGAAGATTCAGATGGCGTAACATGCCAAGGTTCTGAGTTATGAGAGTAGGCGCTGTGCTCAGGCGAATAGGTTGTCTGATCGAGAGGTCGAGAAGCATGGGAAACCATACTTGTTGAGGCCAGTACGGGCCTATGAGTATCACTGACCCTGTGTCCTCTTGTAGTTTCACGAGAGTTTTGGCTATCAGCGATATCAGGGGATATGCCTATAGGAGGCCTGTGTTCCAGGGGCGAGCAAAGGCGTCCATGTGATAAATTGCAGGAAGACCTTGTGAGATTGGAAAATTGGGCATCCAAATGACAGATGAAATTTAATGTGGATAAATGCAAGGTGATGCATATAGGGAAAAATAACCCATGCTATAATTACACAATGTTAGGTTCCATATTGGGTGCTACAACCCAGGAAAGAGATCTAGGTGTCATAGTGGATAACACATTGAAATCGTCAGTACAGTGTGCTGCGGCAGTCAAAAAAGCAAACAGAATGTTGGAAATTATTAGAAAGGGAATGGTGAATAAAACGGAAAATGTCATAATGCCTCTGTATCGCTCCATGGTGAGACCGCACCTTGAATACTGTGTACAATTCTGGTCGCCGCATCTCAAAAAAGATATAATTGTGATGGAGAAGGTACAGAGAAGGGCTACCAAAATGATAAGAGGAATGGAACAACTCCCCTATGAGGAAAGACTAAAGAGCTTAGGACTTTTCAGCTTGGAGAAGAGACGACTGAGGGGGATATGATAGAGGTGTTTAAAATCATGAGAGGTCTAGAACAGGTAGATGTGAATCGGTTATTTACTCTTTCGGATAATAGAAAGACTAGGGGGCATGCCATGAAGTTAGCATGTGGCACATTTAAAACTAATCGGAGAAAGTTCTTTTTACTCAACGCACAATTAAACTCTGGAATTTGTTGCCAGAGGATGTGGTTAGTGCAGTTAGTATAGCTGTGTTTAAAAAAGGATTGGATAAGTTCTTGGAGGAGAAGTCCATTACCTGCTATTAAGTTCACTTAGAGAATAGCCACTGCCATTAGCAATGGTAACATGGAAATAGACTTAGTTTTTGGGGTACTTGCCAGGTTCTTATGGCCTGGATTGGCCACTGTTGGAAAAAGGATGCTGGGCTTGATGGACCCTTGGTCTGACCCAGTATGGCATTTTCTTATGTTCTTATGTGTTTTGTTGCCTGTGCAGGGAGCAGAATCTGTCCACCTTGTGATTCAGTTTGGATGCAAAGAGGATGATTGTTGGTTGACCCCAACGCTGGAAGATTCTCCTCATTACCACAGGATCCAGAGACCACTCGTGGGGATGGAACTGCAACTGAGGCGATCACGTTCTGTATGCCTGCTAGATAAGTGGCACGTAGATGATTGGAGTGTACAAAGGTCCAGGCCCAGATCTGCGCAGCTTCTTGGCAGAGGAGATAAGAGCCTGTGCCGCCCTGCTTGCTCAAGTAGCACATTGCAACTGTGTTGTCCGTTTGTATACGAACAGTCTTGTGTGAAAGGCAGTCCTTGAACGTATATAGGGCATAATGTATAACTCGAGGCTCTAAGAAGTTGATCTGAAATGCTGCTTCGATTTTCGTCCAAGTACCTTGAGTCTGAAGATTATTCAAGTGAGCTCCCCAACCCAGGTTAGAATCGTCCGTGTTTAAGGTTACTTGTGGAACTGGTTGCTGGAAGTGTAGACCTGTTAGTAAGTTGGCTTTGATCGTCCACCAGAGAAGGGATAGACGTAGCTGGTGGGTTACATGAATCTGGAATGAAAGCAGTTGAGTGGCTTGGAGCCACTGAGATTTCAAAGTTCATTAAGTTATTCTCATGGCCAGCCTGGCCATAGGAGTGATGTGGACCGTGGAAGCCATCTTAGGTATTGATGGGCTGAGACTGTTTACTTTGTACGCAGAGACATAGCTAGCTTGGAGAGTGTGTGCGCGGTCGTTGGGTAGGAAGGCCTTTGCAACTGTGGTGTTCAGATCTGCTCCGATGAAAGTAAGGAGGTGAGATGGAGTCAGGTGGGATTTTTGGTAGTTGATGAGAAATCCCAACGAGTGTAGTAGATTGATAGTGAGCTCAAGCGCTTTGAGAGCTCCTTGCTTGGAGTGGCTTTTGATGAGCCAGTCATCCAGGTAAGGAAACACGTGTATGCTGTTTTTGCATAGATGGGCCGCAGCCACTGCTAGGCACTCTGCAAATACACGGGGTGCCAAAGCAAGTCCGAAAGGCAGTACCTGGTACTGAAAATGTTGATGTCCCACTATAAAAAGCAAGTATTTGCGGTGATGTGGGGATATTGTAATGTGAGCATACGCGTCCTGAAGATCCAGAGAACAGAGTCAATCTACTTTCTGCAGAAGGGGAAGCATGGTGTCCAGGGTCACCATCCTGAATTTTTCTTTCTGGAGAAATTTGTTGAGATTGTGGAGGTCTAGGATGGGGTGGAGGCCGCCTGATTTCTTTGAAATGAGAAAATAGCGGGATTAGAATCCTCTGCCCTACTGTGCCAGGGGAACAGCTTCCACAGCCCTGGTGCTCAGAAGGGAGTTCTGACTCTAGAAGGGTTGTGTGATCTTTTTGGATCCACAGCGGATTGGGTGGTGAATCCAGGGGTACCGTGAGGAAGTTTAGATGGTATGCTTGGGTTATAATGGATATGACCCATTGGTCTGTGGTAATGCTGAGCCAGTTGGTTCTGAAGTGGTGAAGCCGACATCCTACCGGCAAGTCTAGTTTTGGATTTGTGGAGTGGTTGCTGTTCTCTGGATAGATTTCAAAATCCAGAGGCTTGGCCTGCTTGTGGAGCTGGCTGAGGTCTGGATGGCTTGGGTTGTCGTGGATGTCATCTCTGAGGTGGTTGGGATGGTCTCACGCCATGTGTAGGTGGATAGTACCTGCATGAGCTAAAAAAACGGTCTTCTGGGGTCCCTTATCGCGGTTCTTCTTGCAGAGGAGGGAGCCTCCGTAGTAACTGTGGTCAGCTGAAGCAGGGTCTTGTGGTGGTCTTTCAGTTGAGCCACTGCGTCCTGTATTTTGTCGCTGAATAGATTTTCTCCGGTACACGGTAGATCAGCGAGCTTGTCTTGGACTTCAGTTCGCAAGTCAAATGCCTTAAGCCAGGCCCACCTTCTGGCGCTGATTCCTGTCACTGATAATCGAGAAGCAGTCTCAAAGGAATCGTAAGCAGTCCTTACCTCATGTTTTCCTGCCTCAAGGCTTTTGTGAAGAATGGTATTGAGACCTTCTTGTTGTTGAGGCAGAGAGTCTACTATCACTTGGACCTATTTCCACAGGTTCCTTTGGTATTGTGTCATGTATAATTGATAGGCTGCTATGCGTGACACTAGCATAGTGCCCTGAAAAACCTTTCGACCCAGAACGTCCAAGAATTTTTTTTCCTTTCCAGGGGGTGCAGAAGAATGTAGATGCAGTCTTTTGGCTTTCTTCTGCGCAGATTCCATGTCAACTAACTGGTGGGATAGCTGTGGTTTCTGAAATCCTGGAGCGTGTTGGACTAAATAAGTTGCATCTGTCTTTCTGTTAACTGGTTGGACAGTGCAAGGGTGCTCCCATAGGCGATGCTGGATGTCCAGGAGTACTTCATGGACGGGAATAGCCATAATTTCTTTGGGGGCATCCACAAATTGGAGGACTTCCAATGTCTTATGACGTGTGTCTTCCTCGGTGACCAGGTCAAAAGGAATTGTCTCTGACATTTCCTTTATAAAATTAGCAAAGGAGAGGTCCTCTGGGGGAGACAGTCTCCTTTCTTCCGGAGGAGATGGTTCTGAACGTATGTCCTCCGTAGAAGTGTCGGTGTCATCATCCTCCCATGGATCATACGGGGTCTGTGGCTGAGATCCCGAGGAAGGAAAAAGACCTGGTGCTCCTGGACGTGTTGGCTTTGATGGATCCCTCGATGGCCTTGATAAGGATACGGCGGCACCGATGAAGATTTCGGCAGTATCAATGGCATCGAGTGAAATCGTGGGCGTCTCGATCCCGAGAGCCATGACGGACCAGGAACCGGTTCCAGCATCGGTGGAAGTGGCACTCGAAGAGGACTGGAGTCCGAGCCTTCGTCTTCCGAGGACCCCGAAATAGGTATGGGGGTTTCGGAGACTCCATGGTTCGTTTCAGTACCGATGGTCCAGGCTGGGTCGGAAGGGCACCGATGAGTGTGTCCAGGCAGTCGAGTAGCGGTGTGAAGATCAATAGCTCCAGTATCTGTGCCGGTATGGGGGCCGGCATCGATGGAAGATGAATGCTCCGGAGGGCATCGAGGACCGTCTTTGGACAATCCTGTCCAGCTCCTCCCTGGAAGCTGGCATAGCTAACACAGCTACAGGAGGAGGCAGCCTAGGCGCTACTGGCACCTACACAGGAGTCTGTGGGGGCTCAGTACCCGGCACCAATGTCGGTGGGGATCGCCTTAGTATCACGGGTGAAGAGGAGGTTGGAGGCTGCTCTACCCGTGTCCTCTTCGGCATCGGCTCGATAGCCATCGAAGCCGATGCAGTGTCGGTGCCAGCACCGGAAGTAGACTCACACCGGTGTCGGAGCTCAGCCCGGTCTTTCTCCAGCACAGAGGAAGAAGAGGCCGATGCCCTAGATGTCGTCAGTGACGGACAGTCACCGCTGCCTTGCTGCTCCCGGCAACGTTAGTCGATGGACTTTGTCGATGCTTCTGCCGGTGATGACTGGGTGGATGTCGATGGAGTTAACTTTATTTTTAAAAGGGAATCCATCTTGTCCAGTCAGGCACGCCTGCCCTTCGGGGTCATTTGAGCACAGCTTGGGCATCGACGAACATCGTGTGTTGAGCCGAGGTACAACACACAGACATCATGCGGGTCTTTAACTGACATAGTGTGTGGACACTCCGGGAATTTTCTAAAACCCGTTAGCCATGTTGGAAAAAAGGGCCGCGAAAACGGTTGGTTGTCCGCGGGAACCGCATTCAAGGTAGCCGGAACAGACCGAAAACAGTGAGAATTACTCACCGAGAGTCGAGGAAAAAGATGTTGCGATGGGAGACCCCTATGAGGGAACTTTTTGTGAAGAAAACTTCAATTTTTTCCATGAGGAAAAGTAGTGAGAAAATTCTCACAGAGCTCCTAACCGCGAGGCAAACTGCAGCGTGGAAAAAAAGAGACTGAAGGGAGACCCCTGTGGCTTCAGGGATTATGGCATGCTGGGCATGTTCAGTGTTCCAGTCAAAAGTTCTAGAAACTTTGACAGAAAAGTTTCTGTGATAGGGCTCCATCTGCTGACATCACCCACACTTGAGGACTACCATCCTGCTTGTCCTGGGAGAAAATATTTCCTCTGGCGGTAAAAGGACCTTTGCGGCCCTGTCACAAGGATTTTCTGGCAGAGGATGGGGAGGGGGGGGTCCAATGTACTGGCCGACAGATGCCGGAGGATCTCATGGTAATCCTTGCTCGTGCCTGGGAGATTTGCAAATTTCTCCCGGACCTCCGGCCGGACAAGGCAGAGCGCCAGACCATTCTGCAGGCACACATTGTAGGTGGAGCAGACCTCATGCTTGCCATATTCCAAGCCTTGATGGATGATAGTTTCTGAGGCAGAAGCTCGGACAACTCCTGGACTTTCCAGAGGTTCTGAGAATGCTGCGTCATATATAACTGGTAGGAAGTAATGCAGGCAATCAACATGGTGCCCTGGAATACCTTCCTGCCCAGCCCATCCAGTGCTCTGTGCTCTAGGCCCGGAGAGGTGGAGGCATGGATGCAGGAACATTTGGCTTTCTTGTGCACAGACTCTACCACAACAGACTGATGTGGGAGCTGACATCTCTCAAACCCCAAAGCCTGCTGCACTAGGTAGACCACATCCACCTTCCTGTTTCCTGGAGGCACGGAGATGGGGGTGTTCCCAATTTCTAAGGAGCAACTCCTTGAAGATGCCATGTACGGGAACAGCTACCTCTTCCTTAGGGGCATCAACGAACTGGAGAACCTCCGGCATCTTATGCTTGGCATCCTCTTCCATCAGAAGCTGGAATGGAATGGTTTCTGCCATGGCCCGGACAAAACCCACAAGGTTAAGTCCTCAGGCAGGAACCTGTGCCAATCCTCTGGAGGAGACAGGGTCTGAAGGAAGATACCGAGAGTCTTCAGACGAAGACTCTGAGGTATCATTCCCCCATGAGTCATATGGGGCACCTTCTTCACTAAGATCACCTGGAGACACCGGTGGAGGGCCCATGCCCACGCCCCTTTTGTTTGGGCACCGAAGGCACCAGGGCCTCCAAAGGACCCGGAACCGGACTGGGGAATGCTGGCCATGGAATCGAGCCTCAAGGGTGCCACAGGCTGCACCAAGCCCTCCTCGGAGGAACCCACAATGGGAATCGCCCCGGACGGAGGGCAGCAATGGTAGCCTTGGGGGCATCGATGGACCCCAAGTAGCAGGGAAGATGCCTAGAAGATCATCAAGGCACTCCAGCAGCGGTGCCACCATCAAGAGTGCAGGCTCTGGTGCCAGTGGAAGCACCAGCTGGGTCGGCGACTCTATGCCCTGAAGGGCTTGGAGCATGCCAATTGCACCCTATGATCCAACTCCTCCAAGAATTCCGCCATGGACAAAACGGAAGTAGGAGGGGGAGGCGTCACCAGATCTCCTTTGGAGTCCTGATGGAGATCGGTGCCCGGCACAGACATTGGTCGGGAATGCCTAGGACTACCGGGTTTGATGGAGGTCGATGCCATGCAAAGTCAGCGACCGGTGACTATGCTTCCGTGACTTCCCCCAGTGCTCGGCCTGGTCTTTCCCTGGTGCCGAGGAGGATGGAGATGATCTTGACGTCCTGGAGCATGAAGACTCCCGATGATGGCCAATCTCTAGGCCCTCTCTCCAGAGGGGGCCCTGGAGGGTGAGTGGACAGCGAGGGCTTGCTCTCCATTAGTTTCTCGCGGCCTCTTAGAGTCAAACCCCGATGTCTGAGTTGAAGGTTTGGATTTTTTGGAACTGAAGAGTTTTTCCATCTTGCCCAAATGGGCACAGTGGCCTTTGGGAATCATCTGGTCACAAAAACAATATCCCCACATGTCGTGCGATGCCCCCAAGTAAAGGATACAAACCTCATGTGGGTCTGTGATGGAAATGGTCAGCGGACACTGGGGGCACCGGCAAAAACCAGAAGCCATCGTAAAAAATACCTGTCGAGCAGTCGGTGCCCAGCAGACACCAAGTGAGACACACCGATAACAGACCACAAAGAAGGAAGAAAACTAACGCGCCGCCCTACTGACTAAGCCGGTAGGAAGAAGAGGGAACCCGGCACAGGAAAGTCGGAACCGACCAGGAAATGACCAGGAAAAAAAACACAGAAAGAGCAGAGCTCCACGGAAGAGACTGAAGAGGGACCCCATGTGGCCGCGCGGATAGTGGTATGCTGGGCATGCTCAGTGTTTTCCTTGACGAACTCCATCTCATGATGTCAACCATGTGTGAGGACTACCATCCTGCTTGTCCTAGGAGAAAAATCACATCCACTGAAGCCAATGGAAGAAAAGGAACTGGGGGCACTACACAATTGTAGGAACTGCATATGCTCAAAAGGAAAGTCTGGTACTAAAAGAATGCTGTGGAAATGTATTCCATGACTGGCACAGTTGGTGACATCACCCATCAGTGAAAGTGTGAACTGGATATATATTTAATTGTTAAGAAAAAAATTAGAAACTATAAAAATTAAACAGTATGTTAAATCATTTATGATTCATTCACTTGTTAATAAAATCTGCTTAAGAACGGAAACACATACCTGCCCAGGATCGGAATGCTGCCACTATTCCCATTTTGCTAGCGAGGAATCGAGCTTCTCTGTCCTCCCTATTTTTAAGATATTAAAATATTATTAGAATCCTGTTATTTCAAAAAAGATTCCGATTAGTTATTGCAAAAACTATAAAGACAAATCAAAAAACAGAAATACTGCAGCTATAAAGTTTAATAAAACAAACAGTTGGGTCATTCCATGTCAAGTGGACCAATTTAGAACATCATCCATGCTCGACCTCCTTCAAATTGAATAAAAGTTTGTGTGGACATTCGCTAGGGCCTCAAACAAAACTAAGCAAAATTTTTCAGCTGGATCTCTATTGGTACAAGAGCTAGAGGCAGCTAAATCAAGGTCAATCAGAGTATTGTGCTCCGTGCAGCACAAAATGGCCACTTTGTCCAGGTACTGCAGCCAATCAACTTGTTAGGGGCCTGAAATTTTGTGGATTATTACCTCTAGTTTCAACTTCCTATGCAAAGTTTGGAACCTAACATGAGCTTGCCACCCTTTTTACGGGCCTGCAAATTATGTGAAAAATTTTACAAAAGAAATTTAAGGCCTATTTTGGCTCCTCATTGCTCCTGATGTATACTTCGATTCAGGCCATAACTGGATCAGTATTCATTGCCCATGACTTACATCTAGGATTTTCACTAGGAGGCTTTGCAGTCAACTGAAAGCAAAGATATTACAAGAAGACATGCTGTCACTTTTATGCAAATTTTTGCCATTATTTGGGTGCAAATATCTGTGTAGTTTTTTAATTTTTTTCTTTCTAATGTCATTTGAAAGAGCACCTTTTTCCCTATAAAAGTCACCCTGCTTCTTCTAGGACCCAGCCTTGCCTTGGTCAGAAATAAAATCCCAAAACCAAACATTATTTGCATGCGTGAATGCACCATGTTAAAAAGAGCCATCTTTGGCACCCAACTATGAAACATGCAAATGAGTTAGAGATGTGAAATTTTACAATGCAGCTCAATTTACTGTGCTTACAACTTTTAGTTTTTCATAAATCAGTCATCAAATACAGTGCAAAACTTTGTATGCTGTTGTTACCTTACATTGGTCAGTGGTGGCTAAACCGCTACCAATTCAGCAAAATTGATAACTCCATCACCTAAGCGCCACTCCAGACAGTCAGACAAGGTACCAGCCACAGGTTTCCAAGCTTTTATTTAAGCACAAAACAAGAAAATACAAGACAATACATATGAAAACTGCTTACACTGCAGATTTCTCAAAAATTCACTTAGCCTTTTTTCCTGTCTTGCACATGCTTTTGAGCATCCCATCAATGCGTGACAAAGCGGCTTGTGAATAAATGTACTGCCTGATGAAGTTATGATGGGTGCATCGAGGCTAGCAATAATGTGCTCTTCTGGAACCCAACAGGTGTCTCTATGGGGCGGCCAGTAAAATAACCTGGCAGGACCTTGGGGGTGCAGGAAATTGACCAAGACATCATGTTTCTCAAATGAGACCGCATATATGGCCAATCCACCAGGAATGATCATAGATGGAAGCTAAATACTGACCAGCTTGGAAGCTGGATACTTGAAGGGCAGGAAAATATTCAAGTTCAAGTTATAGAGCACGTGCAATGAATGAGGTGACATCATTCCAAATTTTGCTAATGCAAATTATAGTTGCATCAATGGTCTTGAATTGATGATTCTCCCTTTTGCCAGCAACTGTATGCCCTTTGCTAAACCTCTCATCCTGAAAAAGGTTTGATTGCTTCACTTTCCTTCTTTGGGACAAAGAAAAATTTGATACCACAAAGAGCACAATGGTGTCACAGGTGTTCCCAAAATCTCTGCCACAACACACTGCTAACATATTACCACAGTTCCTTGTGAAGGTGAAATTTCTGCATGTTCAGGCTGGCATACAGTAATTAACAGCATAATAAAATATCCATTTTGAGGAGTCATTTATAAACTACAAGCATGGTAAGTACAACAAGCTTCGCCGTACTGTAAAATTTCACATCTCTAGATCATTTGCATGTTAAACAGCAGGGTGCCAAAAATGCCTCTTTTTATTATAGCATGCCCACACATGCAAATGATGAATATCATTGGGCTCTTAATTCTGACCAAAGCAAGATTGGGTCCAAAATGAACAGGACAACTTTTGTAGAAAAAAAGATGCTCTTTCAAATGACATAAAAAAGAAAAGATTTAAAAACTACACAATAGAGATTATTTGCACCTGAAAATTGGCAAATATGTTCATAAAATAGTGACATTGTGTCTATGTAATTATATATTTGCTTCCAGTTGCCTGTAAAGCCTCTTAGTGCAAATCTTATATGTATATGCCATGGGCCAGTCAGGGCCTGAATCAAAGTATATGTCAGGAGCAATGAGAAGTCAAGGAAGGCCTTAATATTTCTTTTGTAAAACTTTTCACATACTTTGCAGGCCCATAATAAGGGAAGCAAGCTCACGTTATGTTCCAAACTTTGCACAGGGACTTACCACCAGTGGTTTTACTAATCCACAAAATTTCAGGCCCCTGAGAGATGTTGTCAGGTTGCAGCACCTGGACAAAATGGCTATTTTAGATTGCATGAAGTATGGTACTCAGGGGGTGAGCGCTAATCAACTGCATCTAGCTCTCCAACCAATGGAGATCCAGGTGAAAAATTTAGTATGGTTTTGTTTGAAACCCTAGAGAACATCTGTGCAAAGTTTGGTTCGATTTGAAGGACATTGAGTGTGGACCTCTGATCCACTTGATATGGAATGACCCAGTTGTTAACTTTCATTAATATAGGAGAAAAGAACATTTAGTCACTTTGAAATATGTAGTTCTACTCAGACATTATAGTTCTGCCTCAAATTGAAGACCAAAATATAACTTACTTTAGTTGCCCTTCTGCAGTGTCTGGATTGTGTCTGTAGTGGAAATCTGTATATGGCGCTAAAATTTGCTAAACAGAAAGAAATATGTAGTAGTATGCTTTTCAAGATACATTTAATTCCATCTCAAACTCTTTCAAGTTTTTCATTTAGTTAACTTTACAGATTACTATTTTTTCCCTGTCACATCTGTGATTTTTAAATATTATACCACTTCACCAATGCAGGTCACACAACCATTCTGTCTGCACTTCTCTACTGTAATCAAAAGAAAACCTTCAAACCTGACTCAGCAAAACACAGAAGGAGAAATTACTACTTACCCGATAATTTCCTTTACTTTAATAAGGATAGGTGGATCCAGGACTAGTGGGTTATGCACCTCTATCAGCAGATGGAGAAGGAGCAAAGCTGACATCACAGTATATATATACCCCTGCACAGACTTCAGCAAGCCAGTATTCTCTGCAAAAGCCAACTGTGGACAAAGTAACAAAAACCTGAATATTAATAGATAACCACTCTAGCACTCAGATAACAGGAAAACACTGAGCTCTGACAATGAGTATAATAACATTAGTCTAGAGACTGATTTGACACTTTCCAGAGATCCTTGGAACATGCAGCCATGCAGGATGACAATAGCACAATCATCCAGCAGCCAAGGGCAGGAAGATGGATCCTCCTATCCTTATTAAAGGAAAGGAAATTATCAGTTAAATAGTAATTTCTCCTTTCTTAGCATTCAGATAGGTGGATCCAGGACCAGTGGGACTACAAAGCTACTTCCGAACAAGGCAGGAGGCTGCCCACAGTCCGACCAATACCGCACGTGCGAAGGCTGCGTCCTCCTGGGCCTGCACATCTAGGTGGTAATGCCTGAAAAAGGTATGTAAAAAGATTAAATGGTCAATTTTCTCAGTTGAAAAGGGTAAACAGTGGTGCCTCGGGGATCTGTACTTGGACCGGTGCTTTTCAATATATATATAAATATATATATAAATGGTCTGGAAAGGAATACGACAAGTGAGGTTATCAAATTTGCTGATACTACAAAATTATTCAGAGTAGTTAAATCACAAGTAGATTGTGATATATTACAGGAGGACCTTGCAAGACGAAGATTGAGCATCCAAATGACAAGGCGATAGCAAAAGCCAGAAGAATGCTGGGCTACATTGAGAGAGGAATATTGAGTAAGGAAAGGGAAGTGATTATCCCCTTGTACAGGTCCTTGGTTAGGAGACAGACAAGATGGAAGTGGTCCAGAGAAGGGCGACCAGAAAGGTGGAAGGTCTTCATCGAATGACTTATGAGGAGAGATTGAAGAATCTAAATATGTACACCCTGGAAGAAAGGAGGAGCAAGGGTGATATGATTCAAACTTTCAGATACTTGAAAGGTTTTAACGATCCAAAGACAACGACAAGCCTTTTCCAGCAGAACCAGGGGTCACGAGTTGAAGCTCCAAGGAGGAAGACTCAGAACCAATGTCAGGAAGTATTTCTTCATGGAGAGGGTGGTGGATGCCTGGAATGCCCTTCCGGAGGAGTAGTGAAGACCAGAACTGTGAAGGACTTCAAAGGGGCATGGGATAAACACTGTGGATCCATCAAGTCTAGAGGACGTAAAAGAAAAGTGGGTGGCTCGTGGGAATGACGGCTACTGCCTGGAGATAATACCCTTATTCAATAAACATACACACGGTTAATGCGACTCCAACATTGCTCTAAGCTTCAACGGTGGGAAAAAAAGGATTTGCATTCACAAAAAGCAGGGAGTAGCTTGCTTGTTACGGCGGTTACTACCCCAAACCAAATAAGCCAGATACTTTACTTTCAATGCATATCCAGCATAGCTCTCTGCTTCAACGGCAGGGGAGAAAATCTGATACTTCACTCACATCCAGCATAGTTCTCTGCTTCAATGGCAGGGGGAATGTAGAAAGGTGGATCTATATACAGACAATAACCAACAAGGACTGAGTTACATAGTCTGGGTAAACAAAGGCATGGGTGTAGCTTGCTTATTGCGGCAGTTACTACCCCTAACTATGATAGATATTCACTTGGATGCAGTTCCAATACTGCTCTCTACATTAATGATGGGGGTGGAAGAGAAATTAAACCAAAAGGTTACTAAGAGCCAAGAGTAACAGAAGTATGAGAGAGAAAAAAAAAAGTGCATAGCTTGCTGGGCAGACTGGATGGGCCGTTTGGTCTTCTTCTGCCGGCGTTTCTATGTTTAAATAGCAGATGAAATTTAATATGGACAAGTGCAAGGTGCTGCATATAGGGAAAAATAACCCTTGATTTAGTTACACGATGTTCAGTTCCATATTAGGAACTACCACTCAGGAAAAAGATCTAGGCATTCATAGTGGATAATACTTTAAAATTGTCAGCTCAGTGTAAAGCAGCAGTCAAAAAAGCAAACAGAATGTTAGGAATTATTAGGAAGGGAATGGTTAATAAAACGGAAAATGTCATAATGCCTCTGTATCGCTCCATGGTGAGACCACACCTTGAATACTGTGTGCAATTCTGGTTGCCGCATCTCAAAAAAGATATAGTTGCGATGGAGAAGGTACAGAGAAGGGCAACCAAAATGATAAAGGGGATGGGTCAGGCTGAAGAGGTTAGGCCTGTTCAGCTTGGAGAAGAGACAGCTGAGAGGGGGATATGATAGAGGTCTTTAAGATCATGAGAGGTCTTGAACGAGTAGATGTGAATCGATTATTTACACTTTCGGATAATAGAAGGACTAGGGGGCATTCCATGAAGTTAGCAAGTAACATATTTAAGACTAATCGGAGAAAATTCTTTTTCACTCAATGCACAATTAAGCTCTGGAATTTGTTGCCAGAGGATGTGGTTAGTGCAGTTAGTGTAGCTGGGTTCAAAAAAGGTTTGGATAAGTTCTTGCAGGAGAAGTCCATTAACTGCTATTAATCAAGTTTACTTAGCTAATAGCCACTGCTTTTACTAGCATCAGTAGCCACTGCTATTACTAGGAACAGTTGCATGGAATAGACTTAGTTTATGGGTTCTTGTCAGGTTCTTATGGCCTGGATTGGCCACTGCTGAAAACAGGATGTTGGGCTTGATGGACCCTTGGTCTGACCCAGCATGGCAATTACTTATGATCTTATGTAAGGAGGACATCGCAGCTCGGCAAAATCTCGACAAGAGACAGAAATCTAATCTCTGCCCAAGACACTGCCTCAGCCCTAGTAGAATGAACTGTAACCTGACTAGGCAATGGCTGCTCAGCATCCACGTATGCGGCCATGACTGCCTCCTTAATTGAGTGGGCTATTGTAGCCCATGATGCTGACTTCCACCATGGAGTATAAACAGCCGGTCCCGTCTTCCTAATAGGTTCAGAAACCTCTAAATACCTAAAGATATACCTCTTGACATCCAAGGACCATAACAGGTGATATTCCTCCACATCTCTCTCCCTGACCACAGTCAGCAGGGAAATTGATTGATTCAAATGAAAATCTGAGACCATCTTTGGCAAAAAAGTCAGAATAGTACTCAACTATATCCGTCCCCAGAGTCACTCACAGAAACAGTTCCCAGCAAGACAATGCCTGCAGTCGGAGACTCTACTCACAGAAATTGCCACAAGAAACACCGTTTTTAACACAAGCAACCTCAAGGAAAGGCTGTGCAGCGGTCGAAAATTGGGACCCGCCAGGAAATCCAAAACCAGATTAAGACTCCACAAGGGAACAAACAACCACAGGGAGGACAAAGATGCTTCACACCTTTTAAGAAATGAGCCACATTTAGATGAGCCGGTAAGGGTCCACCGTTCACCTTAACTCGGAAACAGGCAAGAGCTGCTACCTATACCTTCAATGAATTAAGGGGCAACGCTTCACAATCCATCCGGCAAAAATTCCAAAATGAGCGGAATCTTAACCGAACAAGGGAGAATCCCTCGATCCTCACACCAAGTCTCAAACACACACCAAACCAACACATAAGTTAAGGAAGTGGAGAACTTTCTCACTTGTAGCAAGATGGCAATCACTGCAGTGGATTATTCATGCTTCAGCATCCGAACCCTCTCAAGGGCCAAAGCATAAGACAAAGTTGATTCAGATCTTCGTGAAGTACAGGCCCCTACCTTAACAGATCACTGTGAGCCGATAATTGGAAAGGAGGTTCCACCAGGAAACTTCACAAATCTGCATACCATGGCTCCTGGGCCAAACTGGTGCCATCAGAAGCACCATCCCTATGTGACATTCGATCCTCCGAATAATTCAGCCCAACATGGGCCATGGTAAAAAGGCAAATAGAAGCTTGCCCACCGGCCATTGCTGCACGAGGGCATCGATGCCCAAGGACATTTGATATCTCTCCTGTGACTGAAGAAGAGAGAAACCTTCAAATTGTGAGATGTCACCAGCAGGTTTAGAAATGGTATGCCCCAGCGGTCCCATTCTCCAGGATCCAGACTTTGTCTGCTGAGAAAGTCAGCTCTTATGCTGTCTTTTCCTACAATGGGGGAGACAGATCTCCTAAAGATGCACCTTCCACCCATTCCATGAGTTGGGCTATTTCCTGTGACACTTGCTGGCTCTTGGTTCCTCCATGGCAATTGATGTAAGCCACTGTCTTTGCACTGCCTGACATTACCCGCACCACTCGACCCTGCACTCAGTTGACAAATTGCAAGCAAGCCAACCAGACAGCCCAAGCTTCCAGCCAATTGATGCTCCAGAGAGACTCTTCTGTAGTCCAGCATCTTTGTGCCATCAACTCCTAACATTGGGCCCTCCAGCTCAGGAGACTCGCATCTGTCATGAGTACTAGCCAGTCCAGTGATCGTAGGGAAACCCCCTTCCTTAGATGGTCCGCTTGCAAACACCACCACAGCTGTATGCTGATCTCCACCGGCAAGTGAGCCATATTGAATAGTCAATGAATCTGTCTTGAAACTGTGGACTCCAACGAGCCAGCAAAGTGTGCTGAAGAGGGCGCAAATGCACCAATGCCCACAGAATCATCTCTAGGGTAGCCATCATCAAACCAAGCACCTGTAGATAAGAACACAGTCAGGCATATTAATTGTCAATAGTCGCACCTGTGCCATCAGCTTCTGAGTGCAGACCTCTGGCTTGAACACCCTGCCTTGCTTCGTGTTGAACCGAACACAGAGATACTCCAGTGTCTGGAATGGCTGTAGTTTGCTCTTGGCCAAGTTCACCATTCATCCTAGTTCCTGTAGCAAAGAGATAACCATCTATCATCACCCCCGGAACCCACTGATCTGACATGATCTCGACCCACCTCCAATAAAAGAGAGAGAAGCTACCCCCATCTTCTGTTCCCAGGAGTGGGTCGACACACCTTCATTGAGAGGCTCGGGGGAGGGGCACCACTACCCGAGCCTGCACCCCTTCTGGGATGCCTGGACTGAGACCTACCCCAAGGCCAAATCCTCTGGGAAGCTGCTCCTCTGTAGGGCTGAAAGCATCTAAAACCCCTGGCACGACTTCTCGTGCCGACAGCATCTGCTTCTTATCCTCTGGCAACCGAGAAACCTAGGCCTCATCCCACTTATTGGCCATTTTTTCCAGCTCACTCCCAAACAAGAGTGATCTCTTAAAGGGCAATTTCTTAAGAATAGACTTTGAAATTGTATCAGCCAACAAATTCCTGAGCCATAGCTGATGCCTGGCCACTATTACCAAAGCCAACCCTCTGGCTAAAGTGCTTGCCAGGTTCTTGTGGCCTGGTTTGGCCTCTGTTGAAAGCAGGATGCTGGGCTTCACTGGACCCTTGGTCTGACCTAGCATGGCAATTTCTTATGTTCAGACCAGATTGCAGCCCGCATCCGCCAAAAAAGTGGCTACCAGTTCCATCACTGCCCTGGAATTAACAACAGATTCATCGACTTCCTGAGAGAGAAGTAAAGAAGAGCAAGCCACCAGGGAGCAACAAGAAGCTATCCGTAAATTCATTGCCATCGCTTCAAAGGCCTGCTTAAGGATGGCCTCAATTCTTCTATCTTGTGTATCCTTCAATGCCACTCCCCTTTCTACAGGGATAGTCGTCCGCTTGGTGATGGCACACACGAGTGCATCCACTTTCGGAAAAATCAATTGCTGTCTCACAGCCGGATGCAAAGGGTGCAGCCCTTTCAAGGTTCGTTCCCCTTTAAAATTAGCTTCTGAGGCACCCCAAGCAAGATCAACCAATTCTTGAATAGACTCTATAATAGGGAAGAAACATGAGGCTTTCTTTACGCACAGAAATCAAAATGGGATCTTTCTTAGACATAGAATCAACCCCCGTTATCCCTAGCATCTTCAATGTCTGGGAAATCAGAGCCAATATCTCATCTCTATGAAAAAAATGCAACATAGTTCTATACGGCTCCAGTCCTGGAGGAATTTCCCCATCCTCCAGGGCGTAAGGATCGGCTTCATCTATTGGTGTGACCCGCAGCAGGTCTACAGACCTGCAGGAGGTCTACAGAACCGCAGTACCAGACGGGCGGGAATCCGCAGCCTATGATCTTGATTTCTCAAAATTGACCAGGACCAACAACTGTGCTTGAAGAAATGACTACAGCTCTTGAAAAACTTCCACCCAAGAAAAGGCAGAGGGGTGCATGCCAAAAACCAGGGGGCACCGATCCTGTGCCCTCTGAACTACCTTCCCCTGCTGAAGAACCAGTTAGGGGAGCCCCAATTCCAGGCGAAACCTCTGGCAACTCTTTTACCATTCCCACATCATACTGGGAAGGACTGGACTTAACAAAATCAGACGGAGATAAGTCTCCCTGAGCCTCCAAACAGTGCTGACACAAGTTAGAGGGAATGCCAGGCACTTGGGTAAGGCGCTTAGGTTTCTTTGCTATCAGCTCCACAGTCATTTAACAGCACGCTCTAAACAGGCATCTGAAAAGCATGTGCCCAGCTGTGCTCGTAATAAGCACTTGTAAAAAAAAAAAAAAAAAAAAAAACCCACACTCAAAAATTAGGCACCTAATGTACTATTGAGATAGATGCTCAACTGGAGTGCCCGTCTAGGCATCCTGAAGTGCACCACTGTGCATCTAAATAGGTGCCCCTAAGCGCATAACTGAGTGGCCATCTAGGCGTTCTGATGTGCCTGAGTGCTTAGCTAGACACACAACTAGATGCACAGCCAGGCATGCAACCGCGAACCTAGGCACCTGAAGAGGGCAGCCTTATACGTAAAGAAAAAGCGCGCGAACGCCGCCACAGCCTACCACACGGTGAAAAATCTAAGCCTGAGAGAGGAGCCTAGCCCAGAAGGCTGCTCAACCCGCCAAGCTGCCCAAGTCCCCCAAGCTCCCCCAGAGGTGGGAATGGACATCAGAATGGCGTGCCAAGCACGGAGACTGGAGGGGAAAGGAATCCCTAAAATCAATTCCCCCCTTTTTTTTTTTTTTTTAAATACTCTTCACCTGGGCTCAGCCCATCCTGGCTGAGTACAGAGCCGGTCTCTGGCTGCAGGGAAAGAGGACATATACCTTCACCGCCACACTTGGCTTCCTGCACCCACTTGCCTTTCAGCTTGCTTTTTTTTTTTTTTTTTTTTTTTACAACTAAGTCCATGATGGCAAAACCAGCTGCTGGACCAAGGCACTCATCTGAGGGAAGAATTTGAAGAAATCACCTCAGGAAACTCAACTGAAGGAGGGACCATAAGATATCTCCATAGGAGAGCAGGGCAATAAATGTTCTTCTTTTCTCCTTGTAGGGAGATGCATGTCTACCATCTGCTGGAGATGGAGAATACTGGTGGACTGATGTCTGTGCAGGGGTATATATACCATGTCAGCTTTGCTCTGTCTCCATCTGCTGGTAGAGGTGCATAACCCACTGGTCCTCAATCTACCTATTCAAATGCTAAGAAAGATAGAATTTAAAAGTTCTGTTTGAGAAGCTGGTGAGGCAATGGTAAAAACTCAGAGAAACAGCAAGGCTAGTAACAATGCACATGGCCAAAATTTGATAAAAAATTCAGAGAAACTGGAACATATCCATGTGGTAGTACAGACAAAGGGGCTCATAAGGCAGTGCGTGCACATGCGAACTCCCACACAAACTCATGGCTTCAGTGAGCTCTGAGAGCTGGTGCCATTGAATATCATCAGCGAATAGCAGCTAATTCACGCTTGATTGTCGACTGAGAATCCTCCAGATCTGGTGTTTATAAATATAACAGAAAAATGATACAGTATCATACTCCACTGTGCCATCCTTTCTGCAATGTAAGAAAGCAACGCTCGGAAAATCTATTCATGTTCTCAGTCAGCAATGGTCTCTCATGACATGTTTATCCCTTATAACTTGCAGGAAAACTTTTTTGGCCTTCATTTCCAGCTAGTACAAACAATGCAGGGTATATCTTGAGGATCAGGCATCAGTCACAATATTTCTCTAAATTTTTTATTTATCAATTTCAAAATATACAATTCGTTTTTGTATTTTTTTTTTTAATTTATTAAAAATGAATTTAAATTTAAAAAAATAAGAAGGCAGTCCCCTACCTCTAATTCTACATCAGCTCGCACATACTGTCTGGTCTTTGGATGATTAAGAAGGTGCAAAATTGTAGTTATAAGAGCCTCATTTATTCGGCTTAATTGGCAATCTATCACATTTTTCAAGATAGTACTGAGTCCACCTCGAAGAGCTACCACCTCTGGATTCTGAAGTGCTGAAATGTAAACAAAACATTCAACATGAACTATTTAAATAGAAGACAAAATTAATTTTTATGAGGGCAATATTTTCAAAGACATTTCCGTGATTGCTTTATTTACTTACAGTCATTGTACATCCTATATGCTGGTTAAAGTACACACACTTTGCCTGTATGCATATACTTTTACTTGCAGCAACAAAAAAGCATTCTTATGGGCGGAGCAGGGGAGGGATTTGAAACTATGCATATACTTTTGCATTTTCAAAAGCATGTACATAATTTTCCTCTGAAAAACCATCCGCACAAGTTGGCAGGTGTAAATGTGTATGGATAGTTTTCTTGGGATAATTTTCAAAATTAAGTATGCACACACTTTCAAATTGTAAATTAGTGTAAAGTCTGTGGGTAAAAAGTACCAGAAGACCTTACATCAATAGACAGTTACAAAATTACCTTCTTAATGTACTACATATAAGAGCTACAAGGATATTTTATTTATATTTTGTTAAAAAATATAATAACCAAATTTGTAACCAATTTTTCACAATTTCTGCATCACCATCCCTGTGATGTGATCTCCCTCAAAAGGGAGAACTTACAATTCTCTTATGATTGAAGAGAAAATTGGTTTGAGATTAAGTTGTACTCTGTCACTTTCAGGCTCTCTTACTCTTTTCTTCAAGCTTCCCTCTTCCCCACTCAGTTTTCACATATTACAACCTGAAGGGCTGGTATGCTCTCTTGGCCACATGGATGACACTCAGTCAACTAGGATGTGCTGCAGAGAAATATACCCTACTCCCTTCTATGCAATACTCCTAGCTCCAAATGTACCAACAAATATAAATTAGCTCCTGAATGGAAGATTTTCACATGGAATTGCTCAGCGATTACCAGAAAAATATTGGAAAAATACATAGAAATACTTGACAGTGATAACATGAGGGGAAAATCTTAAAAACTAGAGTCTATGGTATTCTAGTAGGTAGCAAAATGGGCAGACTGGTTGATTAATTTCTATTTTTTCACTTGGCCATGAAGCTAATTTCAACATAACTCATTTGACTTGTCATTGAAAGAAAATCTACACCTTTAAGATGAGTATCATCATTATAGAAAAAACAAAGTTGGTTCCCTGAAACTGAAGTTCTCCACGGACGGCATGATAAATCACTTACATGTGTGGGCAAAATCATCTAATGGCACCGAGAATGTAATGTTTACTAGCCAGAGCTAGAAATGATTATAAGGGCTTTCTGCTCATGTACAGCTGGCACTGCACAGCTGCGCCCCATAAGGCTCCCTCAGTCATATATTAAAGCTATTTAGGAAAATATTTTTAAACTCCAAAGTCAGGTGAGAGAGTATTTGTGACTGATTTATCCTGCTGTCCATAAAGATCATCAGTTACAGGTAAGCAATTCTGCTTTCTCCATAGACAGGATGAACTGGTCACAAATGTAGGAACTCCCAAGTGAAGGATTTTCTTGAAGTCCCTTAACCACATTCTCTGTAAGACAATCCACACAACTGGCATTTGGCAGAAGGAGTTTAACAAATTTTGTTAGTATTAAGAAAGGGGTAGATTTTAAAAGAAGCGCGATCAGCCTACTTTTGCTTGCGCATCAGACTCAAGCAAAAGTACGCTGGATTTTAGTAGATACGCGCGGAGCCGCGCATATCCACTAAAATCCTGGATCGGCGCGCGCAAGGCTATCGATTTTGTATAGCCTGCGCGCGCCGAGCCGCGCTGCCTCCCCCCGTTCCCTCCAAGGAGGGAACTTTCCTTTGCCCTCCCCTCACCTTACCCTCCCTTCCCCTACCTAACCCACCCACCCGGCCCTGTCTACACCCCCCCCTTACCTTTGTCGGGGGATTTACGCCTCCCGGAGGGAGACGTAAATCCCCGCGCGCCAGCAGGCCTGCTGCGCGCCGGGCCGCGACCTGGGGGCGGGTACGGAGGGCGCGGCCACGCCCCCGGGCCGTAGCCACGCCCCCGTACCCGCCCCCAAAACGCTGCCGACACGCCCCCGGAACGCCACGACGACCGGGCCCGCCCCCCGACACGCCCCCCTCCGAGAACCCCGGGACTTACGCGAGTCCCGGGGCTCTGCGCGCGCCGGGAGGCCTATGTAAAATAGGCTTCCCGGCGCGCAGGGCCCTGCTCGCGTAAATCCGCCCGGTTTTGGGCGGATTTACGCGAGCAGGGCTCTTAAAATCCGCCCCAAATCTTTTAAAAAGTTGACTGACAAAATTTAGTATTATGGCAAGTAATACATACATGCATCCACTGAACCCCATGTAGCAGCTTTACATGTTTTTTCAATAAAGGTAAAACTAAGGTAAGCTACAGATGTTGGTATTGGTTACTTACATTGTGCCCTTTTACACTGCCTTCTAGTCAGAGGCCTGTTTTGATGTAGCAAAAGGCGATATGATTTGAAATCCAATTTGCAATTGTATGTTTTGTGACTCCTAGTCCAGATCAGTTAAGGTCAAATGAGATAAACAGCTGGTGAATTTTCTAACATCTTTAGTTCTGTCACTGTAGATAAGCAAGTTTGCTTACCATAAACGGTGTTTCCATAGATAGCAGGATGAATTAGCCATGCTGTCATGGGATCTATCAATCAGGTCCGGGAGGCGGAACTTTACAAAGCAGAGATTTCGATTTTCGCTCTCTGCAGCTGCGCATGTGTTCCCGCACAGGAAAGTAACCGATTCTCCTCAGTCTGTGATTAAGCTGTAGTTCGGAAAGATGGTGATAGTAAGGGGTGATTGGAAATAGGAATATTGTTGTGGTCTGTGATATGCCGCTATGGCACTGAGATGAACTCTAATGGATGAGGTTGCAAGACCACCTGTGTACAGTGTATGTAGATAATCCATGAGTAACTCAGGTAAACAGTCTAATGGTGGTACACCGTTAGAAGTGCACCAGGTCGAGTATCGTTTCCATTTATAACTATAGTTTTTCCTTGCTGAGAGTTTCCTGGATTCTAACAAAATGGATGTGCCGAAGTGGAAACTCCCTGTTCTGTTAAAAGGAGCCTCTCAATCTCCATGCTGCCAAATGGAGAGATGAGTGTAGTGAGTTAGAAGCGTTCCTTGATCTTGGAAGAGAAGATCTGGGCGATTCGGTAATCGAATGGGGTCCGTGATGGACAGTCGGAGAAGGAAACTGTACCACGGTTGTCTTGGCCAGGCTGGAGCTATCAGTATCAGTTGAGCCTGGTCTGTTATGCACTTTTGAATTGTTCTTGTTATGAGTGGTATGGGAGGAAAAGGCATACAGAAGGTCTGTCGTCCAGGGAATGAGGAAGGCATCCTGGGCGATCCTGAACCGACTTGGTCGTATCTAGCAGAATTTAGGAACCTGCGTGTTGATCTCTGTTGCAAAGAGATCTATCGCGGGCATCCCCCATTGCATGAAGATGTCTTGGGCTATCTCAGAATTGAGTGTCCATTCGTGAGGATGAAAGATGCGACTTAGTCTGTCCGCTCTTGTATTTGCAACTCCTGGTAGATAAGTTGCTTGCAGATGTATGCAATGTTGGTGAGCATGTTTGAAGATTGTCAGGGTCTCCTTGCAAAGGGACCATGAACCGGACCCTCCTTGCTTGTTGATATAAAACATTGCCACTTGATTGTCTGTGTAGATGATGACTTTGTGGCCTTTTAAGTGATGTTGAAAGACTTGTAATGCATTTCGAATTGCTCTAAGCTCTAATAAATTTATCTGCAGGGTCTGCTCGGAGATTGTCCATAACCCTTGGGTTTCGTAAATCTCGAGATGTGCTCCCCATCCCTTGCAAGATGCATCTGTGGTTAAGACTGCATTGTGAGGAGGACTGAATAATGCTCCTTTGGACAGGGTGGATTGTAGGAGCCACCATGTTATGTCCTGTTTCATCTCGGAAGTCAATGATAGCTTCTGTGTCAACGGTTGTGAGTGTTGTTTTCATTGACGTTTTAGTCCCCATTGCAGGCGTCTCATGTGTAGCCTGGGGTTGGGCACTGTGAAGATTGCCGCCGCCATGTGGCAGAGGACTACCAAAATTTGTCTCGCCGATGGTCAGAGTGTTGTTCAACGAACAGAGAAGTTGACATATTCGTATTTGTTCTGTTGGGAGATATGCCCGGTTGCGAACAGTATCCAGGCCTGCTCCTATAAACTGTAGTCTCTGTGTTGGTTGGAGATGTGATTTTGAAAGTTGATCACTAGCCTCAATTCCTGTAAGCACTGTATCACTCGTCAAAGGTGATCGAGTAAGATGTCCGGGGTCGAGGCTATTATGAGCCAATCGTCCAGATATGGGAAGATGGTCATACCCTGTTGTCTGAGATGAGCCACCACCACAACCATGCATTTGGTGAAAACCCTGGGTGCAGTCGATAGTCCAAAAGGAAGAACCTTGTACTGGTAATGTTGATGGCGTAGCGAAAGCATAGGTAACGCCAAGAGGATGGATGGATTGGAATATGTGTGTATGCATCCTTCAGATCGATGGAACACATCCAGTCGTTGGGTTGAATCAGAGGTAAGATCGATTTTAACGATACCATCTTGAATTTCTCTTTGGTCAGGAATTTGTTCAATTCCTGTAGATCTAATATGGGGCAAGATCACCCGACTTTTTGGGTATGAGAAAGTATGGGGAATAAAACCCTGCTGTTTGGGTTTTCGGGAAAATTCGTTGAATGGCCTGCTGTTTGCGAAGCAGAGCAATCTCTTCCCCCAGTTGTGGTTGGAAGCTTTGACTCTTCAGAGTGGAAAAGTGAGGTAGTATGGGTTTTGTGATAAATTGGAGTTGATAGCCATGTCGTACTATCTCTAAAACCAATTAATCGGATGTTATTCTCTCCCAGGCTGCCAGGCAAGAATGAATTCTGCCAGGTGGTGCTTGATGTAGAGTTGGTGGCTGGGTTATTAAAAAGACGGCATTGATTTCACTGAGGTAGCCGGTTGCTGTCTCTGGTTACATGGCTTACCCCCTACAGTGAGTCGTGTTGTTTTGTTGCGGTGGAGGACACTGGTAAGATGGATACGTCTGTGAACGAAAAGATTGATAAGACCTGTAAGGCCAACAGTTATAGGATTGTCTACATGTAGATCCCACATAACGACGCGTTGTCGAGTAGTGAAATTGTGACATTAAGGATTGGACTGCTAAAGCTTTCTCCTTTAATTTTCCAACTGTTTCTTGAAACCATTCTCTGAACAGGTTGTCTCCTGTACACGGGAGGTTTATCAGCTTCTCATGTAAATCTTCTCGTATCGTACTAGAGCGTAACCATGTCATCCTACGAGCTGCGATGGCTGTTGCCGACGCCCTAGAAGATGTTTCAAATGCCTCATATATTGATCGTAGAAGGTGTCGAGAACACTCCTCCATATCATGAAGAGGTGGTGGTACTTGATCCGCCGTCGAGGAAAGCATACCTTTCGTGGCTCGTATGCACTCATATAGGTATTGTACCATATAGAACTGGTGGTGCATAATTCGGGCATTCAACATTGAGTTGTGAAACATCTTCCTGCCAAAGTCATCTAAACACCGGTTGTCTTTGCCTGATGGATATGAAATATGCAACTTTGCTTTTTTGAATCTTTGCATTGCCGACTCTACCACAACTGAAGCATGTGGTAGTTGTGGTATAGAGTAAGGCGATGTTTTTCGCATACGGAATTTTATATCCATTTTCTTGGAAACTGCTGATAGAGAATAAGGTGTTTCCCACAATTTCTGTAAGACAGCATATAATAATTTGTGTGGTGGGAGAGATGTTGGTTCCCCCGGAGCATCAAAAATCTTTAGAAGACCAAAGGTTTCTGATCTAGGGTCTGTCTCCTTTTGGACCTCTAGATGTGTATTGATGGCTGACACCTGGACCCTTGGAGTCTGGTGAAGTTTCTGAGTGCATCAAGGATGAGCTTCTCCTCTCCATGGGACTGTTTCAGATATCCATAGCCACAGCCAGAATGAACCTGCCAATACTCCTTTGTCTTTACTTGATGTTCAGCATTGGAACTCCTCAATGTCAGAACCAAAGAGACTGTATCCACCACATTTTTCAGGTAGGAACAAGCTTGTGATAGCCTATCCTTCTGGTCCTTCTCTATGCTGAGGGATTCAATTCCTTCTCGATGTCGCTGCATTGTCAATATCCAGTGCAACTCCCAGGTCCATCAATGCTAATTCCCCGGATAGCGGTCTCATGGTACCCAAACGTCTTTTTCATCAGCTCCAGCAGAGCCAGACATCCCTTAGTGGTCATGGTCACACATCAGCTACACCCTTGTGGACGTTAAGCAATGCCCCTAGGCTCAGTACATACCTATCATGGGGATCTGTGATAGACATGATCTGTCACATGGAGGGTAACATTTAAAGCCAATGGCTTGCATATTCATGACTAGACCAAAAAAAAAATCGACGAAGCAAAAATAAAATTACTCACTCACTGCAAGCAGTCAAAGCCCTTCAGTGTACTGAACCCGTATATCACTTGGGTGCAAGGGCAAAGGAAAACAAATAAATGACCTAATACCTATCTAAAGATACTTGAAGAAGTAGAAAAAGACCACGGGGATCCCACAACAAGCTATTACTGCCAAAATAAGGACTAGAAAAAACTAACTCAGAAAGAATAGATGCTTAAAAGAGCAGAACAAACGTCTAGCCAGAGACGGCTGATCTCCTCTACTTAGTCGTGGGGAAATTCTGCGCTACTGCGGAGCGCAGAATTTGCGCAGAATTCCCTTCTGTGCAGAAATTCCAGTTTCTATGCAGAATTTGGAGCAGACCCTACTGTGCCACAAGCGGATCCCATCCTGCTTGCGGCGAAGAGCAAGGAGGTCCCGGTGTGCCACATGGCGGGGAATAGGAAGGAGGCACCGGCATGCCACGTCATGGTGAAGAGGAAGGAGGCCCTAGCATATCGCGTGGCAGCAAAAAGGAGGCCCCAGTGTGCTGCGAGACGGCGAAGAGAAAGGAGGCCCCTCTGTGCCGCAGCATGGTGAAGAGGAAGGAGGCCCCGGCATACCACGGCACGGTGAAGACTGAGGTGCAAGTCCCAGCATGCTGCGAGCGAAGCAGGCCCTGATGAGTCTGTGTGTAGTGGTTATGTGAGAGACTGAGAGGCTGTGTGTAGAGGTATGTGTTTAAGAGTGCAAACTGGTGTGTGTGTATGGGAGAGCATGAATATGAGAGTGTGTGTGTGTGCGCCAGAGAGAAGGAGTCTGTGAGGAGATTGTGAAGGAATGTGTAATTGTGAGAGAGATTGGGAGCTGGTGCCCGTGAAAAAGGGAGTGTGTGTTATGTGAGGGAGTGAGGGTGCTTGTTTATGAGAGGAGAGGCCTATGTGAAGGGATGTGTGTGTGTGTGTGTGTGTGTGTGTGTGTGTGTGTGTGTGTGTGTGTGAGAGAGAGAGAGAGAAAGAGGGAGCCAATGTGCAAGGGTGTGTGAAAGATTGGAAGCCTGTGTGAGGGTGTATGTATAAGAGAGAAAGGGAGCCTGTGTGTGTGTGTGTGTGTGTGTGTGTGTGTGTGTGTGTGTGTGTGTGTGTGTGTGAGAGAGAGAGAGAGAGAGAGAGTGCAAGAAGGAGGGAGCCAATGTGCAGGGGTGTGTGTATAAGAGAGAGAGAGATAGGTAGCTTGTGTGAGGATGTATGCATGAGCGAGAAAGGGAGCCTGTGTGAAGGGGGGGTGTGCGAGAGAGAGAGAGAGAGAGAGGAAACCTGTATGAGGGGGTGTGTATTCGCATGAGAGAGAGGGAACCTGTGAGTGTAAGAGAGAGGGACAGAGGGAGCCTGTGTGAGAGGTGGTACTGAGAGAGGGGTCAAACTCTGGGAGTGGATATAAAGTGGAAGGAGTTGAGCCTAGCGGGGAAGGGGAGAGATGGTGGAGGGTGAAGGAGCTTGGGGGCCTGAGAAGGCAAAGTGAAAGGAGACTGGCTAGGGGAGCAGATAGAAAGGAAGGGAGGAAGGGACATTCTTACAATGTACTTCTAGGGAAATTCTGCTAAAAATATTTTAAAAACTCTACATCTTTAACTAATACATTTTTTCTCTATTATATTTTAAATTAATTACTTAAAGAATGTCATGTATATTGTGCTATTTTAACCAATATAAAGTATGCAGACTTTCAATTTTTGTGCGCAGAATTCCCCCAAGAGTATCTACTGACAAACATCTATATTGTGACTTGATGCTCCTTAACTTGAGCCTCCGTCTCCTCGACTTTGTCCTCAGATTGTCTCTGGTATAGGTGAATTCTGCACCGATCATGAATACCTTGATAGATCACTAGCTCATAATCATGCCAGCTTTCACACCCTAATGGCTGCCGTCAAAGCTCTGAGCCCAAATTTCCAATATTTGGTAGAATGAGCAGTTCAAAAGTTTCTCGCACTCCTCCGCATCCTCTACACACTATAAATATCAGCCTGCTACAGGTCTGATAATTCCATCAAGGGCTTCAAATTCTTAATGCACTTACGAAGATACTGTACCATATACAACTGGTGGGCCACAATGCAGGCATTTAACATGGAACTCTAACACTTTCTTACCAAAGATATCCATAAGATAGCAGGCTTTTTGGCCTTTGTCTTTGACACTTTTTGAAAAAGTAGGGGGGGGGGGGGTTGTTTTTAATAGGACTTAAAATTGCTGTTGAGGGGCTACCAAGGTAACAGAAGAGGTAAAAAAAAAAAAAAAAAATACTGCAACAAGAAAGCAAAAAAAAAACTGATGGGGCTCATGAGGCTGCATGTGTGCAGAACTCCCAAGCATGCTCAGTAACTATTTTACTGAGCCATAAGAGGTGTGTCCATCCAGCAGCAACTGATGTGAGCCACTAGTTATGGCTAATTCAGTCCTGCTTATATCAACAGAGAAAGGTAGTTGTACTACAATAGCTAGTAGAGTTCTTGAGGATACCTCTCTGCTTGATAAGTTTCAGTCAGGTTTTATATTTAATCGCAGTAATAGTAGCCCTTCCAGACCTGGGATTGGGTATGGTATGACTCAAGGTTCAAGCCTGTCTCCCTCTTTTTAATATCTACCTTGCACTATTATGCATCATGCTTAGGGAAGCAGGACTAAAATATCATTGTTATACAGACGATATGCAAATTCTCCTGACAGAAAAGGATAGTTCAGCAGAGGTTAAGATCAATAGGGGGATAGGGATGGTAGCTTTCTGGCTCCAGGAAAATAAACTGAAGGTAAATACTCTCAAGTTGGAACTGTTATGGGTGGAGAAAGTTACACCACACACAGACTTGTTTGCTGGTAAATCAGGTGGCTATTTCAATCCCCTTTTCAGGTTGACATTTAGGGTTCCAAATAGATTAGAGTCTTACTCTTAATGGACAGATATCTTCAAGTTATAAGGGCCTGCTTTTGGGCACTTGCAGATCTATTTGGCACTGGAGATTCAGGCTCTTATCCCAAGACTGGACTATGGAAATGAAGAACATGTGAGACTGCCTGGAAGGCCTTGCACAAGTTACAAATGGTCGGGAATATGGCAGTTATGATTCTTGGAAATCAAAGCTATAAAAATCATGTAACTGCAACTGGCTCCCAATAGACACAAGGCCAATGCAAAATATTGATGTTAACATTCAAGGTCCTAAAGAAGGATGATCCAGCATATCTACCAGAGAGGTTAGAAATAAATTATCCACTGTAGTCTCTCATCCATTCCAGGGGAACATTTTGACTATCCTTTTGGATAATTGTTTGCTTTCAGCAGACCACTGGGTGAGCTTTCTCAGTGGTTGGTCCAATATTATGGAATAGTCTCCCTAAGGAAGTTAAGACTGCAAGATAATTACTCTGCCTTTCGCAAACAGGTAAAATCCTGGCTGTTTCATCAAGCATATCTTTTGAGAAAAGAGTTATGATTTAGCAGATGGTTGACTGGTGAATGGTTTATGGAATATTAATATCTTAAAACCAGGGAGGATAAGAAGATGCGGAATGTTATGAAATGTGAGACTGGCTGAGGGCTCTGATGTGGGGTTCAGTATTTGCTTTATACAGAAACAGTTTTATTTCAAATCTGAAGAATTTTAGGAAGGATATTTTATGGAGGTTAGGGAGGGAAAAGCAAGTTTGCTTACCGTAAACTGTGTTTTCCATAGATAGCAGGGAATTTAGCCATGCATGCTGGGTGACGTCATCCGTGATGTCACGAAGGCGGAGCTTACTCTCTTAGCTCAAAGAGCTTTGAAGTGCGCATGTCCTCCGGTTCCCGTGCTCCTCGAGTTTCCCTTCAGTTTGTTTTCCAAGCTAAGTGCTGGTGTAGGAGTTCCCAGGATGGATGGCTGTCCAGGGAGGTGGGAGGGAATGCATGGCTAAATTCCCTGCTATCTATGGAAAACACCATTTACGGTAAGCAAACTTGCTTTTTTCCATCGATAAACGGGGCATTTAGCCATGCATGCTGGGAGTCCCAAGCTCATAGGTTTCAGAGATGATATTGCAATGTATTTAGTTATTTATTTTTGCGACCTATGGAAGGTGGACAGCCATTAAGGCTTTGAAATTGTTTTTAGAATTGCGATCCCAATGAAGAATCTGATGCAGATTGCTGATTGAGGCAGTAGTGCGATGTAAATGTATGAATGGACGACCAGGTTGCTGCTCTGCAAATGTCCTGGATTGGCATCCTTTGGATATGTGCAATGGAAGCTGCAGTCGCTCTAATTTGATGAGCCTTAACTGGACCTGCGAGAGGCATAGCCTTTGTAGAATAACAGTATTGAATACAGGTGGTAAAGCCTGTTAGAAAGTGTTCGCTTTGATACCGGTTGCCTGGATTGTTTGGGTTGAAGGAGACAAATAATTGAGAGGAATGTCTGATTGAGTCAGTCTTATTCTTGAAATAGGCGAAAGCTCTTTTACAGTCCAAGGAATGAAGAAGTTTTTGTCGATCGTCAGAATGTGGTTTTGAGTAAAACACTGGAAGGTAGATTGTTTTGTTTAAGTGAAAAGCAGGGTCCTTCCCTGGGTCAACTGCGCTGTCGGCCATAAAGAGTTAAACTCATTTTAAATTAGTACTTAACTAGATTTTACACACTATGTTCAAACAGAAACTGTTCCTGTTCAGTGCATCAGAATTCTGTCAATGAGACTGTGGATAACTGCTGCCCTCCCACCTATAGACCAAGTGCTTAATCTGTGTTAAGAGAAGGTATAGGTAAGCTGTCCTATTCTAATAGACTTAAAAAGTTTCTTGGTTATCTAGTAGTTTTTTGTTTTAACTTTAAACTTTATAGTACTATAATAAGTACAACTCACCACTCTCGATCTCCAATTCCCTCTCCAAGTACATAATTCCACTAGACCTACCAGAGATGCATATAGAGGTTCCCTCCTGGTTCCCCCAGCGAAAACGACCAAACACATCACCGTAAGAGATCGTGCCACCTCCACAGCTGGCCCTCTACTGTGGAATTCCATTCCTACAGACCTCAGACAGGAGCCCTGCCTCCCAAATTTTAGGAAAAAACTTAAGACTTGGTTATTCAAGCAAGCCTTTCCGGACACAACTCAATGACACAATCCAATAACTCCTAAATCACCTTGCCGTTTGTTTATAACATTTATTTTGTATACTACATTTAAATTGTATATTGTTTAACCATTTCTATCCTCTTTTCTATTTTTCCTACTCCAAGTTTGGCCACCTTTGTTAAATGTAACTGTACCTTCTGTCACCACAGTTCTAGTTCTATGTTCTTAAGTTCTATGTATTTTATTGCACCCCCATTCTATGTAAACCAGCAAGATATGTTTTCATGATTGCCGGTATATAAAAACTCTAAATAAATAAATAAATAAATAAATAAATAAATAAATAAATAAAATAAGTACTAACAGCACCAACGACCCCCAACCAATTCAAGGATCAAGAGTCTAAGTTGTAAAATGAACACGTCTCTCCTAAGCTATGATAACTAACATTTTACAGTATATTACCAAATGTTCTGCACTGTATTGATATTTCTTGATAAAACAGGCCTGAACATTTTTTATGAAACAGTTTAAAAGCAAAAAAAATTATGAATACGTATTATTTATCTGGATAGCTGCTGACTCGAGACTGAGCTTAAAAGTTTTGCTTATAGAAATGTATGTCATTTTTTTATCTTAAATTATGTGGAGAGCAAAATCAACAAAGCAGGAGAACACAAGAGAGATTTGGCAAGAACTTCAATGTCCAAAGCATTCAAAGCTTTTCATCCAAAATTATTTAATAAATTTCATCAAGATATCAGGGAAAGCTTTTTCAATTGCATTCACGGTCCCCCGGCACACTCTGTGTTTGGTAAACTGCATTGGGAGGGACCAACCAAATCTTAATAGTGGCATTCAAAGCATGTATTGAACAGTGTATTAATTTTAGCCAAATACTGATTTGTTTTATAAGTGCAATAGTGAAATAACTATACACAAATCACACAGGGGTTGATGAAACCTAATTAACATTATAAGACAGCTATATGACTGAACAACTAGAAAGCTGTTCAGCTGTTCTCTCTATAAACAGTTGTATTTCTTATAACATTCTAACCTAGTTCACAAATAATGGCAATGCAAGCTCGGACCATCCTGTCTCTTTCCTGGAGGCCATCATTTCCCACTGCTATTAAAGAGTTGGCAATAGAGCTAGGGAACAGGGAAGCATTCACAGTGATCATCTGGAAAAGAGAAAAAAAAAAGCAAAGTAAAGATTTTTTCCTCAAAATACAGTAAAATTTTTCTTCTTGGCATATAAAGACCTCTTGGCCCATCTAGTTGCCTCTGCCTACAGAAATTTCTCTCATTACAGTGATGTTCCCACTACCCTCTGTTTGTATTCCACAAAAAATATAATTCTGTCAGACACTGCTTTGATTACTACCAAATCTGATACAGCATTAGCCTTACCTCAGTAAACGTAGACACCAAAAAACTGCACACTAAATAAAGTTAAGACAAAACACCACAAGCTCTCTCACTCATATCTGCCATTATTTGTGATTTGCCAATTTTTTTATATACTGTATTAGAAACAAAATGAACAGTTGGTGATGAAATTTTAATAATCCCTTGATATTCTTTAGAACAGAGCAGAAGGCCCCACAAATATACAGTTGTCTTGCCAATTATTTGTTTCTCATCTTGAGCAGTTCTGTGGAAAGGCAAGACTATATACTGAAATAAAGCTAGTTTGTTTATCTGTAAGCAGGATTCACCATAGACAGCAGGATGAATTAGCCATGACCAATGGCCAAGGTTATCCAATGGCACAGAACAGACATCTCTTTACTGAGCAAGCATGGGAGTACCAGCATACGCCTTGCGAACTCCTCAATCTTTCGCAGAATTTAAGCTTTAGTGCAGTAATCAGCTCTCCATTTTGCTATCTACAGCAAACCTTATTTTCAAGAAAGCAAATTTGCTTTCTCCATCAACAACCGGGCCTGAATTAGCTATGCCCCACCAAGCTAAAGGTTGTACAGCTGAGCGAATACTGAAAAAGCAACCAGGCTCCACCAGTGCAGAGTGGGCTACTGGGTGAACAGGCTGGGTAAAACTGCTTGCCCAAAACTATCACTTCTCAACATGTTGTCCAGACAGTATTGGGATGTGAAAGTGTGTACAAACAATCAAGTCACAATCGGACTGAGATGCACTTTCATTGCTGAAGTACTAAGCCTTGAAAAAAGCAAAACAAGTACTGGAGACAAATCTCTTGGGCTCCAAAAAAGCTGGACTGACATCAGGATTGAAATCTCTTCTACCTGAAGCCGTAGGCTCCCTGGCTGAAATAAGGATGTCTTCCAAGCTTTTCAGAAGGAGAAGAAAATTACTGCACATTCAACTTCTATGCAATGAAGCCCAGAGAAGACAGAACTGGGTGGCAAAGCCTGCCTTTCTCCTGCATAATGAGGGACTGAGAAATTCTCAATGGAATTGGAGACTGTACTGACAACCGGATGAGATATGGAAACACTACCTGCCATGGCCATGCAGGAACAATGAGAATCATCTGAGCATGATCCTAAAGTACTTCCGAACTGTCCTTGTAACTACTCGAATCAGAGATGCATAAAATAGACTGATGTCTCAGTTTAGCAGAAAAGCATCAGAAGCTGAACTGTACCTGCTTGGACACATAGTGCAAAACCATTTCACTTTTCTGTTGCATTCTGAAGCAAATGGAGACTGTTATGCCTGCTAATTTCCTTTCCTTGAGAGTCCTGCTGGACCAATTCAGAAAAGTTGGTTTTAGTCCACCACTCCCCCCCCCCCCAAGTTGATGGAGACACAAGACACTTTTTTCTGTGCGTCATCATCATCAGATACAGGGAGGAGCAGCTGGGCCCTAGTTAGTAACGTTCTGTCACGTTAATGGAACCAGTCCCTAAATCAACAGTACCTTTATCCTTGCCAGGAGAAGGGAATCTCTTCTCGTATCCCCTAGCCAGGAGGAGAAATGTGAGGAGAAGGAAGAAGAACAAATGACACAGAGTAGGTCCAGTTGCTTCACTGAAGATAAGAGAGAGAAAAAATACATATGTGCAGCTAATATGTTCCCAGGTGGGTCCTGGATTGGTTTAACAGGGCACAAAGAAACAGAGTTGTTTATCTATAACAGGTATTTAATGAGGCGAGCAGGATGATAGCCCTCACAAGTGGGTAACATCATCAGATGGATCCCAACACAATTTCTAAAACATTAACTGTGCCCTACTGGGCATGAGCAGACTGGCATGATACCAAGTGTTAACGGAATGAGGGCCCCCTCAGTTTTCTTTGTTTTTTTAAGCTTAAACTTGGAGAAGCCAACTCCAAGGGGAGGTGGGAAAGTATCATGAGGACTAAGATCCTGTTGTCCTTTGGGAACACCTGTTACAGATAAGCAACTCTGCTTTCTCATGGACAAGCAGGATGGCAGGCCTCACAAGTGGGAAATCAGCAGTTAGACTGCTTTGAACGAAAAAAGTGGAACAAAATAGTGCCAATAGGCACAGAAACTGTTTGTTGGCAAAAGGCCTTTGTTTTATATTTCTTATAAAGGCGCAGTCTGGAATAAAAACAGACCCTAGGAGGGATGGAGTTGTATTTTATACCTAAAAGAGATTACGCGGAACAGCAAAGCCAAACCCACTGTTGTGTCAGGAGTCCCTCATCAAATAGTGTGATGTGAATGTAAGGAGAGAACTCCATGTTGCAGATTTGTAGATCTCCTCCATGAAGAGCAATCTTAGGTGGGCTACCAACACTACCATGGCTCTGACTCTATGAGCCTTAACAAGACCCACTAGATCTGGACCCGCCTAGTCATAACGGAAGGAGATACAATCTGCTAGCCAATCAGAAAAGTACATTTGGCAACAGCAATCCCCAGTTTATTGGTATAAAAAAAAAAAGCTGGGTAGGCTTTCTACAGGCTTCAGTCTGCTCCAAGTAGAAGTCCAAGGATCTTTTGCAGTTCAAAACTGTGCAATTCTTGGTTACTGTGGTGAACATGTGGACTGGGTAAAAATTTCTGAAGGACGGATGAATGATTAAGATGGAATTATAACACTACCTTAGGCAGAAACATATAAGTATGTAGTGCCACCATAACATGATAAAACCTGTAAAAGGTAGGAAAGTTATTAGACTGAAGCCCACTGACTCTACTCGTTGAAGTTACCACCTACCAGGTCAGCTACTTCATGCTGCAAGAGTGCAGTGGCTCAAAAGCAGTTTTCATCAGTTGGGTCAGTACCACATTGAGTCTCTAAGACCAGACCTGGCAAGGGGCGGCCCATGGGCCGCATCCGGCCCGCCTACTGTCTGTGACCGGCCCGCCCGTCTTAGCTCAGAGTTGGAGGCGTGGCCTGATCTACACTGCTGAGAGCAGACGCTTGATTGTGGTGCTCCCGGCATCAGCTCCGTGCGAAGCTCAAACAAACATAACTAGAGCGGGTCTGGTACCTAGAGTCAGCGCAGAGAAAAGCTCGTAACTGCGAGTGGTACCGGAGTTACATCGGGTACCACGCGCTCCCTCCCCTGCAGCGGCGCGCCGCCATTACAGGGCCTGAGCACGCCGCCATTACAGGGCCTGAGCGCGCCGCCATTACAGGGCCTGAGCGCACGCCCATCGGCGCGAGGGAGACACTGCAACTGGACCCCACATACCTGCCGGGATCCATGACCTCAGAGACTGAGAACTGCAGTAATCAGTCCTTCCTGCCTGCTATGTAGTTATTGCCCGAATCCAGGGAATATTTAGCGCTCTGTGACAGGCAGCACGTCCAGATACACCAGTGACAGGCAGCAGGTCCAGATACACCGGTGACAGGCAGAGCAAGCACTTACAGATACCGTCCAGATACACCGTTGCCAGGTAGACTGTCCGCTATTACAGAGCCTGTCCGCGCGTCATACGTTGTCCTGCTCCCGTCTATTGCCTGACTCCAGGGAAGGGATCGCAGCAGCTACTAGCGCTCTGTGCTTGTGACACTCGGGCAGAGAATCGGGACTCCCATCGGAAGATCTGTGGTGGGTTCCAGTGCCTGCCAGTCACCTCTGCTGGCTTCATGATGCCACTGAGCTGTACATAAACACCAGCTGCTACTACTTATCTCCGGGTATTGCTATTGCTGCCTCCCTCCCTGCCATAACCCCACTGTGCAGTCCATGTACATACGTCAGGGTGGGACCCAGCTTCACCTACATTCTCTCTACACCACTTCAAGCCAGAGGCCATCTTCTGCAGGATAAGCTCAGTGTCAGCAACACTCTGAACATTACGTTAAAAAAAGTAGTAGTTGTAGTTATTAATTGTGGCGAGTGATCGGGGCCGGTAACTGAGAAGATGTCTTTTCCTAAGGCTCCTTTTGAAGTGGTTTAATGAGCACATAAGTATGTAGAGCGCATCCAGTAAGTGTGGATACAGGGTGGTTATATACAAGTCATACACAGATCTGATCATACTCACATTTCTTTATTGTTGCTGTCTCTGTGCTCTCTTCTTGGGGCAGCATACTTCTGCTGGGGTATAGTATTATATGCAAACAGCTGGATGTGTATTACTCTATTAGCCAAGGTTAGCTGTTAGCCCTTAAATATGTCGGCTAACGTTAAAAAAAGAAAGATTGATGGAGAATGCAGAGTTTTTAACAAGGAATGGACTTCTAAATATTTATTTACTGAAGCCAAAGGTAAAGCTGTGTGCTTAGTTTGTGGAGAGCAGATAGCTGTGTTTAAAGATTACAATTTGAATCGCCATCACGAGACTAAACACGCAGAGAAATACAAGAACTTGACGGAGGTAGAGCGGGCACGGGCATCTGAAGATTTGCTAGCAAATCTGCAAAGGCAGCAAGGATTTTTTACAAAGCTCCACTCATCCCGGGATGCAGCCGTCAGGACAAGCTTTGTAATATCCCACAAAATTGCAAGAAACAGCTATTCTCTGATGGGGAGTTTGTCAAAGAATGTTTGGTGGACTCTGCAGCGCTAATTTGTCCTGAGAAAAAAGAAGCATTTGCAAATGTGCCCCTCTCCAGGCGAACCGTAACAAGACGGGTCGAAGACAACGCAGGGAATTTGGAGCTTCAGCTGCAAAACAAAGTGGATAATTTTTTTTTTTTTCCCTGGCTCTGGACGAGAGCTGTGATGTCCGTGATACAGCCCAGTTACTTATCTTTGTACGTGGAATAACAAAAAACTTTGAGATGACTGAAGAGCTGGCAGCTATGCGATCAATGAAAGGTACCACAACAGGGAGTGATTTGTTCACCGAAGTAAATGCATCCATGGACAAACTGGGACTAAAATGGAACAAATTAGTAAGTGTTACAACCGATGGCTGTCCAAATCTGACAGGGAAAAATGTCGGACTTTTGAAGCGGATGCAAGATAAAGTGAATGAAATAAACCCAGAACAGAAATTGATATTTTTGCATTGCATTATGCATCAGGAAGTGCTGTGCAAGTCGGTGCTAAAAATCAGCCATGTTGTTGATGTTGTAACTAAGATAGTTAATTTCATCAGGGCAAGAGCACTGAATCACAGACAATTTGTTGCACTGTTGGAGGAGCATGAAAGTGAACATAGTGACATAGGCTACCAGACAGCTGTGAGATGGCTCAGCCTTGGAAAGGTGCTTAAAAGAGTATGGTACCTGAGAACTCAGATTCAGGAGTTTTGTGAGAAGAAAGGCAAACACATCCCAGAGTTCTCACATATGCACTGGATGGCAGATCTGGCCTTTGTTGTTGATGTGACTACACTAATGAATGAACTAAACACCAAGCTGCAAGGCAAAGGCCTCTTTGCACATGAAATGTTCAGCTTGGTGACAGCTTTCATGAGAAAGTTGAAGTTTCTTTCTAGCCAATTGAAGGGCAAAATTCTCACTCACATGTCAACACTGAAAGAAGTCACACCATCAGCTGATCACCTCGACAAGTATTCATCCATGTTTGCGGCACTACATGATGAATTTTCCAGAAGATTTGAAGACTTCAAAGCAGTTGAGAGTGAAATGCACATGATTTCTTCTCCCTTTACATGCTGTGTGGATAATGCACCCAGTGATGTCCAGTTTTAACTCATTGATCTGCAGTCTGACAATCTACTGGCAGAGTGTTTTAAATCAGTATCACTGCTGGAGTTTTATTCTTCTCTCAAAGAGGAAAACTTTCCACACATAAGGAGGCATGCTCAGAGGATGTTAGTTCTCTTTGGATCTACCTACGTATGTGAACAAACATTCTCAGTGATGAAGTTCAACAAATCCAGATACAGATCCTCTTTCAGTGATGATCACTTATGCGCTGTTCTTCGCATATCCACCTCAGATATTCAACCTAACTTCAATGCACTTGTTCAGGCCCAAAACAGGCTAGATTTCTCTCATTGAACATTTTCATGTTATTGTAATATTTCATTTAAGGTTCTTTATTAAGTTAAAGGGATGCCGGTCTTTGAAAAACTTGCTATTTTAGATCAAGATGTGATGTTAGTTTTTTAAACACTGTGAAAGTTGACAATTTTCTAAAGTGAACAATCACAAGTTCATTAAAGTTCATCATCTCATCATTAAATAATGATGTAATTAGGTCCTCCATATTTTCTTTGAATCTTTGTATTACTGTTTGTTTATGAAGGGATAGTATATATACTATATACAGTATTGGGTAGAACTGAGTTAATTATATTAGTCCGGCCCTCTAAAACCATCCCAATTTCTCATGCGGCCCCATGGGAAAATTAATTGCCCACCCCTGCTCTAGACACAACTGAGGCTTCAAATAAAACAGGTCCTGTATCAGACAATCAAAGATTGTATAGAGATGGGTCTACCTTCTACAAGGCAGGTTATCAAATGCACTGTGGTGAACCCTTACTGAGTTGGTAGTGAGACTTGATTATGACAAGCATAGAAGGTGATCAAACAGTTTTTGTGTGGAGTAGGAGAAAAGGTCTAAGGCCTTTTACTGATACCACAAGATAACCCTCCTCCATTTCAGTCCATAGAACTTCATGAACTCCTTCCATGAAGTTAACAGTACATGAGATACATCTTCTGAAAGATCCAGGGTTACATAGTTACCTTCTCAATATCCAGGATGAGAAAGCCAGGAACCTGATATTGGGACTGCACAACAGACCATGATCTTGAGTGATGAGAGCTGGGGAATTCCCCAGCCTGACTGGAACCCCGACAGACATCTCCCATAGGAGTACTAAATCCGTCGACCAAAAGAGGACTATGAGAATCATGGTCATCCTGTCTTCTCTGAGTTTCAACAAAGACTTCATGACAAGTAGAAATGGAGGATAAGCTTACAGCAGGTCCTCGCTCCAATAGAGGGCAGAGGCTTCTGAAGATAGTTTCCTTATGTCCCTTTCCAGGAAGAGAGGAGTGGGACCTTCCTGTTCTGGGAAGATGCACACAGATGCATTTTCAGATCAGATATTCATGGAATATCCAATTTGATACACTTCTCTCCTCCCCGCCACCCCCCAGGCCCATTCAAGGGGTTCCAGGAACAAGATCACTTTTGCTGGCCAACCGATCTCTGAAAGCCTTTAGAGCATACAAGCTCTAGGAAATGTATGCAATGAAACTTTTCCTCAACTGACCACAAGACCTGAATGTGGCACCCCTCTATATAGGCGTCAGACCCCAGGCTGGATTCATCCATAATCAGGACAATTCGGTCTGCAAACATTTGGAAAGTTATGCCTCTAGTCAGACTGGAATTGTTCTAGCATCAGGACAGGGAATCCCTGAGAGTTGCATGATGCGGATGCAATCTCGGAGATCCTTGGGTGGCCTAAGCCACTATGATCTGAAGGTCTATCGGGCTCTTCACTCATGGAGAAATGCCATGAAGACCAACAACTTCAACATGTCACGTACCCATGCCTGCTGACTCACTTGGACTCTTTCCATTGCAGATATGAATGTAACAGCCCTCTGATGTGAAAGGAATAATCTTGCCTGAGTCATGTCTAGCAGTGCTCCTGTCCTATAATTCTAATTGAGAAGATGGGTTCAAGCAGGACTTGGGTAATTTGACGACAAACCCTAGTAACTCCCCCGATAGTTTTGCACACTGATTTGTTGGCACTCGCCCAGTATGTGCTCTTGACAAGCCAATCTTGCAGGTAGGGGAACACATGCAGCCCTAGTTTGCATAAATGCATTGCCACTACGGCAAGACATATGGTAAAGAAACGTGGGGCTGATGCTAGGCCAAAACACAGCATGTGGTACTGAAGGTGAAGATCCTCTACCACAGATCTAAGATTTCTTCTATGACTAGAAAATAACTTTGTGACTGTAAGCATCCTACAGATCAAGAGATCATAGCCAGTCTCTGTTTAGCAAAAAGGGAATTAAGATGCCCAGGGAAACCATCTAGAACTTTTCTCTCTTTAGATACTTGTTCAAGGCCCTTAGGTCTAGGAAGGGACAGAGTCCCCCTATTTTCCTTGGAATTAGGAAGTACTTGGAGTAGAATCCCCATCCTCTGATTTGGTGGTACAGGTTCAACTGCATTAGTCTCCAAGAGGGAGAAGTGCTCCTTCTGAAACACGTCCTGACATGGAGATTTTCCTTCACAGGGACTAGAAGCTGTTTTGATGGAACTGCCAACAGATGTAACCTGTTCCCTTCCTCATATTATGCTGAGAATCTATAAGTTTGAAGTTACACTGGGCCAACAGTTTACATAAAACCTTAGCCTGCCTCCGACTGGAAGGTCCTCTGGGCAAGGTTACTAGGATCTGGGCTATGCTCTCAGCAATCCAGCCAAAACCTTGTTACTAATTTTAACTGTGCTGTTGGCAGTGTCAATGGGCCCTTGAAGCCCCAGAAGAGGACGAGGTGCCTGTTGTGAAAGGATCAAATATGTGGGAGATAATGCTTCCTTGGCTAGAAAAATTGTCATCTCAGCCTGATACCTCCTGGCAGAGGGCAGTGAGTCTGGAATGGCTATGGAGAACTGCTGAAGCATTGCAATGTTCTCTCATCTGCCCACCACGTCTTTGACCTCATCTCCAAAGAGATTCTCTCCAAAGCATGGCAAATCCACAAGTCTTTCCCTGACCTCAGGTTGGAGTTATGAGGCCCAAAACCAGGTAAGCCTGCAGGCACCAATTCCCACAGCAAAGACTCTATGCCATTTCAAAAAATATCAAAGATAGATCTGACTACATGTTTTCCACACTCCATTCCCTTATCCACCACTGACTGAAGGTCGCTGATTCTGAGGAAGTTGCTCAGCTACCTCCTGCATCTGCTGCAGCTGACCCAGCATGTACTGGTTCATGAAGAGCTTGTAAGAAGTAATATAGGCATTAAGCAACACTCCCCGGAAAACCTCTCTCCCTAGAGTATCCATAGTTCTAGAACCCTTGAGAAAGGATTTAACCATTTAACCACCACAGATTGCTATGCTAGCTGCCTTTTTTTTTTTTTTTAATCTGGGAGCCTTCTGGATTAGATAAATTGTGTCCACTTTTTTTTTATTCAAGGGAGCCACAAAAAAGGATTTCTCTTACATTCTTATCTGTATCTCCTGGAGGATCTCGTGGACTGGAATTACTGTATAAAACCAACAAAGGAGAGGTTCTTGAACAGGGACTTCCTTCTGGAGGAGCAGAGGTGTCAGAGAAAAGATATGAAGATTACTCTGTAGCAGAAGAATAGATATATCTGTAGCTGTACCTCTAGGCATACTGAATCTGATCCAGATAACACCTGGGGAAAAACCGCAGATGCTGCCCTTTCTGCAGACAAAGTCTGAGAGAGTGGATTGCTTGTCTTTTGGAATCTGAAACCCAAGCAAATCCTGCACATCAGTGAAACTTCCTCCCCCAGTGGACTGTAGATCACTATCTGTGCAGCCACCATTGGTCTGCATCAATATCGATGCACTCAATGTAGGGACACTGATGCTCTGCAAGGCCTTGTCTAAGGCCTGCTGGATTTTCCTATTCAGCTCCTCCTCAAAGACTGCCAATGCCAATACTGGTTGAGAGGCAGAAAGAGAGACAAAGTCTTCCTGGGAAGCCAGAGCTAAATTGATAGCTGACATCTAGATCCTTGGAGAATGCTGCATAGAGAATGTGCTCTCTTTTTTGTAGGGCATCGATAGGGACTTCATGACTGCAGTCAGAATGTCCCTGCTCCTGGCACTGTACACTGCTGAAGACTGATGCTGAAGCTTGTTTGTCTTCATTTGATATCTGGCATCGGAACTCCTCAATGCCAGAGTCGAAGAAACCAAACTCTTGGTCTTCTTCAGAAAGGACAAGTCAGACAGTGGTCTGTCCCTGAAGTCCTTCTTGTTGTTTAATTAATGTCAAGGAGGTTTGATGCCCTCCTAATGTCGATGCATTACCAGCATCCACGTCCCTCAGTGCTGATGATGATGCCTTCAACTGTGATGCCAATAAGCCAAACTCACTGTGCCCAAAGTACCTCTCCATGAGTTCCAGCAGGGACCCATGCCCCCTAGGGATTACAAAGATGCACAACTAGGGACATCATGTGATACCCCAAGGAACAAGTAACATCTATTATGGGGATCCATGCTATAATTTCCTGTCACATAGAGTACATCTCTTGAAGCTAAAGATGCAAAATCAAATTCTATGACTGTAGGTGGTCAGAGCATCTAAATTAAATGCAACAATGGAATGGAAACTTACAAAAAACAAAAATACAAAAAAAGCTTTACCTAGGGACACTAACAAGGGATAAGAGACCATAGGGACCTGTGCTGAATGATTCCTGCCTGTTTTAGGAGAAAACCCCCAAAGAAAACAGAAAAGAGAGAGAGAGAAAATTTGCAACTGGTGGGTTGTCCCTTACCGGAAGTGGCATGAGCAAACAAATTTCATAGTTCTGAGGCTTGGGGGATCAATGTGAAAGCAAGGAAAATTGCAGTAGGAAACTTGCGCCTTAGCCCATGGAATAAGATCAAGGTGGCCACCATAAGCTCCAAAAGTTGGAGATAGTCCAACACTTGATTAAAATGCTTGCACTTGCACCACAATTTTGTTGACCCTTTGGCAGGTTAGGAAGATATGTCCTATTTTCAAATCAAACTGGGCTCCCAAGAACTCTAAGGACTGGGAGGGGCTTCCAAGATCTGGTTGTCTTGAAATGATTTGGCCATAATGAGCTGATCATGTAAGCTGGGATGCACCATGATGCTTTCCCCGAGGATGGCCATAACTACCACCATGGTGAAGGTCCTTGGGGTTATAGAGAGTCTAAACGGCAGAACCTTGAATTGGAAAAGTTATCCCAAGACACAAAATCTGAGAAATCTCTGGTGATCTTTCCAAATGGAAAAAGGCTTCTGCCAGGTTCAGGGATGAAAAGAACTCCCCTATCCTTACTGCCACTATAATTACACAAAAGTCACTATTCTGAAAAGGGAACTCAGAGATACTTGTTGCTTTCAGGTCTAAGATTGGGCAAAAGACCCCCCCCCCCCCACACACACTTTGGGACCACAAGATAATTCAAATATTTAAATATTTTCCCTGGACCTCAGCTGGGACCAGAATCATGGCTTCTAATCTTTGACGTTTTTCCCAGGTAGCTCGTACTGCTCCTCTCCTGGTGGTAGACATGAAAGGGGAAATCAAAGGCATCGCAAGTTTCAGGGAATATACCATTGCACAACATTTAGGATTCACTGGTCCTACGTGAAGTGAGTCTACTCCTGGAAAAATTGCTGAAGGTGACTGTCTACCAGAACTACTTCACAAGGGACCCACTGAATCTCACTGGGATAATCAAACACCTCCCGATGTCCCAGAGGTGTCAATCCTTGACTTCTTGGCCCCACAAAAGGAGTGATTCATGCCATGAAAATGACACCCAAGAGGGTGATTGCTTCTATGGCCTGAATCTTCGGGATTCCCAGAAACTACTATAGCTTCTGTGACCTGAGGCCCCAAACAAGGTTTGTCTTCAGGAAGCTTCTGGGGCTTGGATTCTCTAAAGTCCTTGACCAGCTTTTCTAGCACCTCACCAAACAATAACTTGCCCTTAAAGGGCAGTTTATTGAGGTGGGTTATGAATGTGGTGTCAGATGCCCAGTTATGCAACCACAGTAGTTTTTGAGCCACAACCACAAAATGAGAGGAAACAGAGGTTGTCAAATAGAGCATCTGCCAAAAAGGCAACGCCCAGTTCCAAACATTTTGACTCCAGTCTTTCAGAAAGCTGCTGAATCCAGTGGACTACAGCCCAAGCAACATATCCTCCACAAATACAGGATTGTATGGCCAGCGCCACTGGCAAGACCACCTATTTTAGGAGGGTTTCAATCTTCTTATCCTGTGGGTCCCTGAGTCATACCACCTTCTACTGGTATAATAGTCTTGCATGATACGGCTGACACCATAATGTCCACTGGAAAAACTCTTAAGAAGGCTGCTCTTGTCTTCTGCAGGCTGGAGATACAATTTGTTCATACCCTTACTTCCCACCTTCTCTGAGAGGACTGCCATTTCACCAAGCATTTTAAAGCTTCGTGCAGCATAAAGCCCTTTGCAGGTCTGCAAATAACCTCTAAAATTGGATCTCCCACCATAGATTCCTCTACCTTAGAGTCCACCTTGATAAAGGAAACTAGAGTAATGAGAGTAGGCAGCTCTTCCTTATGGAAGAGTAATGACAAAGGAGCCCTCATCCTGAGAAGAGCACTCATAATCCCCTAAAGAATTCAGAGGCGGTTGGGGTAGCTGGGAAATCCAAGTTACCTGGAGCCACTCATGGCTACTTTGGAGTAGAGCCATGACAGTCAGCAGGGATGAAATCCATGCCAAGCCCTGAAACCAGTGGTAATTCACTCCCACCAGGCCTGGTGCTGAAGGCCCAGTGCATAATTATAAACTCTGAAGAAAATATACCATGGGGGGAGGTAACCATATTGCAGGGGAACATTCAGGTACCATACCCCCTCTCAAGGGAGAGGAACAGAAGTCTGTCCCCTTGAAGCACAAGTCTTAGAGGGTGGGGTTGAAGATGGAACAAGGAAATTAGATGCTGACATCTGCCACCACAATGCTGCCCACGCAGCTGCCTACTTCTCTTGCCCCACGGGAACAAAGGTGCGCAAGGGCCCGAGGTCTGAGACTGAATCCGTGGAAGGAGGCCCTGTACCAGCATATTGTGGGGGGGGGGGGGATGGTACCTGAATGTGCCCTGCAATGTGGTTACCTCCCCTCATGGTATATTTTCTTCAGAATTTATAATTATGTACTGGGCCGTTAGCACCAGGCCTGGTGGGAGAGAGAGAGAGAACACAGGGAAGGGGAACTGCCAGATGTCGGTGATCAACCCTCTACCACCAAGGAAGCCCAGAGACCTGCTCAACCAGGGAAAAACTAAGTCCCTGAGAGGTAAAGATGCTCAACAAGTGGAATCAGCCCAAAGAAGGGCTGTTCCACAAGCAATCCAGCCTCTGCTCAATCAAGCAAAGGCATGGGTCCAAGGACCCTGGAATCTTGCTGCACCAATCAATACATGTCCACCATTTGATGGAGACAAAAACTACTGGTAACAGCCTAGGCTGCACCTCCATTTATCCACTGATGATGTCCCTCTGTCTCCATCAGCTGGATGGTAGAATATAACCCACTTGTCTGAATGGGTCTAGAAGGATTTTAAGGAAAGGTTAATTGTTGGCTGTCCCTAGAGATCAAATAAACTGTGCACCACTCACTGATCCAATGAGTAGCAAAACTCAGCTGAGGCCATCCACTAGTGTGTTTAGGGTTCCTAAAAGGTAAGTCGCTTGCAGGTGAGCTCTAAAGGAGGGCCCATGACTATATCGGGACAGGCCTCTGGCAGAGGACAAATGAGCTTGAGTATAACCATTTTATTATAACCACTTGATTATCCGTTTGGATCAAGATTGCCTTTCCTTGTACCGATCAGAGATTTCGTCAACATCAGCGATGGTTCAAGTTTTTCTCTCTACAATTCAACATCCGACTTTATCTACAGAACAAAAGGACGCATTAGATCTGCCTCTTACCACCACAGAAATTGGAGCGGCAATTAACTCCCTCGCTCAGAAAAAAGCACCTGGTCCTGATGGTTTTACATCTGACTTTTATCGCTCATTTCAGAAATCCCTCATTCTTCATATTCATAAGTACTTCTCTATGTTTCTCCTTCCTGGCTCTTCTCCTGTTTCTTTTACACAGGCTTGTATGGTAGTGCTTCCAAAGCCAGGTCGTGATGAAACCAATACAGCTAATTATAGACCCATTTCTTTACTGAACACTGACTACAAAATTTTTAGCAAAATCTTAGCTACTCGACTGTCTCGAGTATTGGGTTTCTTGATCGACCCAGATCAATCTGGCTTCATCAAGAACCGTCTTATAGCAAATAATACCAGACTCTTTCTTCATGTACAACAATCGGCTTTCTCATCCTCTATTCCATCAGTGGCCGTCTCATTAGATGCTGAAAAAGCGTTTGATCGAGTCGAGTGGCCCTTCCTATTGACCACACTACAATGGTATGGAGTAGGTCCTGTGTTCCTAGAGTGGATCAAATATATATATGCCTCTCCAACGGCATATCTCTATATCAACCAACAAATTTCTCCCTCCTTCTCTTTATATAGAGGCACGCGCCAAGGCTGCCCGCTTTCTCCGCTACTATTTAACCTGGCTTTGGAACCTCTGTTATCAGCTATTAGACAGTCTAATGCTATTCAAGGTATCTCAGTGGGTTCTGAGGTATATAAGCTTTCAGCTTATGCTGATGATGTTCTCTTATTTTTGCAAGAACCTGGGAAATCACTACCACCCTTGTTTGAGCTAATATCCACATACTCCTCTTTATCTGGCTATAAAATCAATTGGAGTAAAACCGAACTATTGCCACTTAATCACTCGGCTTCCATATTGGATCTCACCAATCTCCCTGTTCAGACCAAATCCTCCAAATTAAAGTATTTGGGAGTATATTTTTTTATGGATCCTTTAGATACTATAACTCATAGTGAATCTACAATCATATGCTCTTTAAAGGATATCACCTTACAGTGGTCTCCCCTTCATCTTACGTGGTGGGGTAGACTGGATACTATTAAGATGGTATTAGCGCCAAAAATTACATATATCTTGAACATGATACCTGTATTTTTTTCCTCTGATTTTTACAAGCAGGTAGATAGATTACTAGTCCGTTTTCTATGGCACAATAAAGCCCCGCGTATTGCCCTTTCCAAATTAAAGAATGTTCGGAGCAATGGTGGAGTGAATTTCCCAGATTTTTATTCATATCATTTAGCATTTATCTTGCAGCAAGGATATTATTATTTTGATTTCGAACATCTGGATATAGTTCCTCCTCGATGGCTTCGTATCGAACAGGATGCTTTAGCTCCTTTCCCCTTGTACTGTTTTCCTGGTATCTCTCCTTCAACTCGTATGAATACTAACCACATTTTGAGATCTCTGCATAGAGCTTTTTCTGAAATAGACTCAAGAAGGCCAGAACGCTCTTTAGAATGGCGAGCCTCTGCGTTGGCACCCTTATGACATAACTCCTCCCTTAAGATTGGAAACACTACGCCTTTTTGGCCCATATAGCTTTGGTGTAATATATGGTTGGTTTCCTCAATTTTGCAGACTGGTAAGATGTTACCATTTTCTCAACTGACAGAGCGCTTTGGGCTACCCGAAACTCAATATTATGCCTGGCAACAATTGAGAGCTGCTTTACAGCCTCATATTTCACATACGGCCAATTATGACCAATCTTCTTATTTATGGGAATTTTATCAGACACAGGGTGACAAAGGTCATTTAGCGTCACGCCTATATAAACTGATTAAGAAGCTTTCGTCACGGCATAGCTTGACAATGATGCATTCCGCATGGTCATCGGATTTAGGTATTCAAATAACACCATCTATGTGGCATTATATCTGGAACATTTCCTCACGTATCTCACTTTCGTCCAGTTTGACCCAAACATCCTTTTTTATTCTTCATAAAGCAGTCTGGACTCCATGGAAACTATATAGAGCCGGTTTACTAGAGACTCATGCATGCTGGTCTTGTTCGGCTCCGAATGCCTCATTAACACATATGTTATATGATTGCCCCTTTGTATTCACATTTTGGGGACACGTTTGGGATAAGATTTCAGACATTATGAATTTTACTCTCCCTTTATCGTATTTACTAACCGTTCTTAAAGGGGCATATCAGTCTCTTTCTCTCTCCTTGCCACATCGTAAACTACTAGACTTTCTTTTGACTATTGCCCAGCATAATATTATGTCCAACTGGAAACGAAGTGAGATGCTATCTGAACACTTATGGTGGAATACAGTATGCTTATATACCCAATATGAGAAGGCTATGGCTGTTAAGTGTGGCCGCTTAGGCAAATGGTCTCAAGTATGGAAACCATTAGACGCCTATATTAATGCAATGTAATAATTTATTTTTACAGTGTATGTGTCTTACCCTCTGGCATGATAATCTTTTACAAGAGGTACTTTTCACTCTCTTTTCTCACTTGCTTCTATTGTTTCTTTTTTATTTACTTCTTTTTAATTCTCTCAGCTACCTTTATTTAATCTTTTTTCCTTTTTTTTTTTCTTCTCTTTCAATAAATGACCATTTGTGAGTTCATGTTCAAGTCGCGGAATTTGTATTATATGCTCTGGATGTTCATATGTATAGACTTGTACTTTATGTATATGTAATTTGTATTATTGTTATAAAACTTTAATAAAAACTTGTCAACTAAAAAAAAAAAAAAAAAGATTGCCTTTCCTGACAGCAGATGAGAGAAAACTTTCAGTGCATAGTGATTGGCATGCAATTCCAGTTAGGTTGATCTGAAGGCAACTCTCCACTAAGGATCATGCTCCCTGTGTTTGAGCCATTACCCACATTAGCCCTCCCACCTCTTGGTGGAGGTGTCAGTGGACTCAATCTCCTGATAAAGTGAGGTCTGCACAGGGAGGCCCACACAGGTCTGACAGTTAATTTCCACTGCAGAGACACTCATCTTGACCATCACAGATATGGGGGTGGGGCAATGATTGCCTTAACAGGTCCCACCATTCTCAAAGGCCTCACACTAAAAGCATTTCATGTTCAGCTGGATTATGGGGACAACATGCATTGTAGCAGTCATGTGACCAAGAAGGACCAAGACTGTTCCTATTGCAGGAGAGTTTTCACAAGGCCATTTAACTCTGCAGCCCTTTCATTTAGGAGGAATGCTTGCTCCTGTACAGAGTACTCTATGCTTCTATGAGCTGAATCCTCTGAACTAGGATTAGGCTCAAATTATCAAAGTTGAGCAGAAGTCCCAGGGTCTGGAGGAGCAAATGGATTTCGAGGGACTCCAAAACCCATGATAGTGTTGGACCCTTCCCTTGCCAATCGTCTAAGTAGGCAAATTGCAGACACCGTCCCCCACCAAAAATACACTACCTCAAGAAACAAGCACTTCGTGAACACACTCAAAGGGGAGTACCTTGTACTAGCAACATATATTATTTACTAAAAATCTGACGAGCTTCCTGTAAGATGGATGAACGGGGATGTGCACTCATCCAATCGCCCAGCTGAAAGAAAGGGAGGATAGTGTGAAGGGAGTTTATCTTGAGTTCTCTTGAACCTGAAGTTTGTTCATAAACCTAGAACCCTCCCATGTTTTTTGAGAATGAGGACATACCAGGCGTAGAATCCCTGATCACACTCCTAAGAGGGCATCTACTCTATCACTTTCTTTAGTTGAAGTTGGACAGACTTGAGACAGGTCTGAATTGAAGGCTAAAAAGCAATGGGTCATAAAGAGGCAAAAGAAACACAAGCAATAGTCACATTCTACAATTTTTAGGACTCATCAGTCCTTGGTAATCTTCTACCCTCCACTGGCAGAGGCAGGGAATCGGACTCAAAATCCACCAAATACTGGGCCTCTGTGTCTATTGCATCTGCTGCAGAATTTTCACTTGACACCTGTTCCTCTGATGCCCACTTAAAAGAAGTTGTTGTGCTACTATAAAGAAGGAAGGGCCTGACAATGTTGAAAAGAGAGGAAGGGGTGACTGAAAAAAACAGTAGTCTGTAAGAGTAATACTGACATCTGGGCAGAGGAGGCTGTCTTCTCTGGCTGACAACCAAATCATGGCTAGATGCTCCTTAAGTTGAGCCACTGTTTCCTTAACTTTGTCTCCAAACAAGTTGTGTCCAATGCAGGGAACATCTGTATGACAGTCATGTAGATTTTCACGCACGCCACAAATCCACAGTCAAACCAATTTTTGCACCACAATAGCTGCCAACGAATTCCTGGCCTCATACCAAACGCCTCAGCTTAGGTGGATTAGATACGTCTCACAACATTCTGCATCCTCCACTGCCTTATGAACATTGGCCCGCTCCAGGTCTGGTGGCTCCATTAACAGATTCAGCTTTTTGATGCATTTATGCACATACAGAACAATGTATTAGTGATGTATCACAATCCAGGCACAGAGTTTTGGAAGGATTTCTTGCCGAAAGGTATCCGGCAGTTTCGGGTCTTTCCCTAGGAGAGTACTCAAGTATTCTTGGGTCCTTTTGGCCCACTTGTGGCAGACACCACCCCAAGAGAGTGCAGAAGCTGAACTATACAAAAAACAGTGAACAGAACAGGTCTGCAATTTCATGCTTTAGTTTTATTTCTTTTAGAATTCTGAGGTGAATACCACCTGGTCCTAGTGATTTGTTATTCTTTAGTCTATCAATAAGATTTATTACATCCTTCAGTTTCACAGCGATTTTATTTAGTCACTCAAGAGTCATCACAATCAAAACATAAAATATAAAATTGCAAAAATGACAATATAAACATAAAAATAAAAAATAAAATATAAATTGATAAGATTAGGAAAAGCAGATTAATAGTTAAAAAATTATAAGTCAAATTTATCAGAAAGAGATGAGTAGTAGCAAAAATGATCAAATGTCACCATGTTAAGATAGCATGAAGCAAATTAATATGAAAATCATTACATCTTTACATCAGAATACTTGCACTTTAAATATTCTCATCATACCTTTCTGACTAATCGGAGAGCTTGTGTCCTCTCTACTTCATTACTCTGCTGTATGTCAATGCACCTAAACTCAAAATATAAAAATTAGATCAGATAATTAAGCCATTATACATGAGGTGCTCCAATGTATCTGTTAAGTTCATTTTTACTAGTAGTGAGATCCAAGTATTCAATTCTCATAAAACAAACATTAGAAACAGGACAGTGGAAAGACAAGCTGTAAATATTTTTGCTAAGTTTTTCAGCATAAAAAACACAGGCAATATGCAAATAATCTAGAATCTACTGTATGTGCAAGACATATGTTTGTGTGTGTGTGCGCGCATAATCGCATAGTAAAACTGCTTACCTGTAACGGGTGTTCTCCTAAAATAACAGTTCAGTCACACACAGACCATGTTTACCACTAATCAGATTGTTTCAAAGCTATCTGGAAAAGCCTGAAGGCCTTTCATTGCCCATGCACAGATATGACTGGGGAGGGGGGGGGGGGGGGGGCTGGGAGTGATGATGGGAGAGCAACTCCAAGGGAAGAAGGCAAGGCTGAATGAAGGTGAACTGTTATTTTAAAATATATCTAGCTACAGGTGATCAACTTTGCTTTTTGTGAAGATTAGTTTAGCAAGACACATACATGGGGCTCCCTAGTTTTGAGTTGCCTTCAACAAAAAAAGGTACAGCAATAAAGAACTGCCACTGGAAGGGAAATATTTTTGGGTAAAAATCATTTTTTTCTATTTTTATCCTTTAAACACACAACACAAAAGACAATCCACACTTTAAAATGAGCCGATGGATGGAGTTGGATTCTGCTCCTCAAAGAGGCTGAAAGAGACAGATTGTACAAATCTTACTATCCCGTTGGGAAGATATGTCTACATAGTGACAGGAAGTGAAAAGGTGGACTGAACACCATGTCAAAGCCTTGTAACCCTTTTCAAAGGATTTCAATTTTAGATGGGCAACCAAAGCTGCTACACCCCTCTAAGGTTAAAAAAAAAATACCTGGGCACAATAGAAGGAAATCCAATCTGCTGTCCAATTAGAAATAGTGTGCTTTCTCAATACACTTCCATGCCAACTTACCCATCATGGCCAAGCTTTTGGAAAAATAGTAAATAAACAACTCTCAGAATACTTGGAGGAACACAAGATTCTATCTCCTTCGCAATATGGATTTCGCAAATCACTAAACACTGAATCCCTTCTAATCTCTCACTGACTCCATCATCCTGAGCATGGACAAAAGACAACCTAACCTACTTGTTCTGCTTGATCTGTCTGCGGCCTTCGACACGGTCAACCACACAATTCTCTTAGACCGGCTCGTAGACATAGGCATCACAGGTACCGCTCTCAGCTGGTTTAAATCCTCTCTCTGCAACAGATCTTTCAAGGTAAAAATAAACAATAAAGAATCGCATCCGGTTAGCTCCAATCTGGGAATCCCCTAAGGATCTTCCCTTTCACCAACCCTATTCCACATATACCTTCTACCTCTCTGCCACCTTCTTACCAAACTAAAGATCAAACATTATCTCTATGCGGATGATGTGCAAATTCTCATTCCTATCACTGAATCGCTACATAAAACTCTAAGCTTCTGGAATAGCTGCCTCCAAGAAATCATCACGCTCCTCTCTAGTCTCAATCTAGTCCTCAACACTGACAAGACTGAAATCCTCATCGACTCTCAGGAGGACAGCCACCTTCTCCTTAACTCACCTTCCGCTCTTCCCGACAACTACAAAAACTCGTCTTATGTAAGAGATCTGGGTGTGCTCCTGGACAACTAGCTTAACCTCAAAAGATTTGTAAACACCACCAAGGAATGTTTTTTCAAACTGCAAGTCCTAAAAAAGCTGAGACCCCTTCTTCATTTGTATGACATCCGCTTGGTACTGCAATCAATCATTCTCTCAAAAATAGACTACTGTAACTCTCTGCACCTCAGCCTCCCTGCAAACACCATCAAGCCCCTTCAGATGTTACAGAATTCTGCTGCTAGGATTCTGATGAACACAAAAAAGAGCGATCACATCACGCCTATCCTATACAACCTCCATTGGCTCCCTATCAAATTCAGAATCCTTTACAAAGTCCTTACCATTTTGCACAAAACCATACACAATCTCTCCCCAATTGATCTCACCATCCAGCTTCGTCCTCACACCTCGGTCAGGCTGATTAGAAGAGCCTACCAAGGCACTCTATATGCCCCCCCAGCAAAAACATCCCTAAGGAATAGGGCCCTATCCACTGCAGGTCCTCCACAATGGAACGCTCTCCCACCAGATCTCCGACAAGACCCTTGCCCGATGTCCTTAAAAAAAAAAAAAAAAAAAACCTCAAAACGTGGCTATTTAGATCAGCGTTTCTAGAATGATGACAACCAGTTCATACCGTCACATTAGCCAAACCAATTCATCTTAGCTTGCCTTATTGTATCCATCAAGTATTGTATTTTGTAATTAAGTTTTATCTATGTATTTATTAACCTTCTTGAGCAATGTCACATAGCTCATCAGTCTAGCTCTAAGTTCTTAGTATCTTATTTATTAACGTGTTCATCCTTGGTTTCAATCATTGTCTCCCATCTGTTCAATGTTATTTATTCAAAGTTTATTCTTTGTTTAGTGTTCTATGTAACGCTCACATGCGAGGTTTTTTGTTCACTGTAAACCGGTTTGATTTGTATTCTATACAAGAATATCGGTATATAAAAGTAAAAAATAAAATAAAATAAATAAATAAATGCTAATGTTGCAGAGTCAAAAGAAACAAAAGGTTGGGTGAATTTTCTAAGGGCTTTAGTCCACACCAGAGGAGACAGCCCTCTTACAGTCCAGAGAACAGCATGCCTTCTCACCTTTATGAAGATGTGCTGTAAGGAAAAATGTTGAAAGGGTAATTGATTAGAGTGGAAATGTGACACCCCTCAGGCAGAAAGTTGAAGAATGTGTGAAACACTACTATGATGAAATCTGAAAACCTGGCTTTTTAAACAAGCATTTTATAAAGATAAAGAGAAGGAGAAAAATAGTTGATAGATAAGGATGCACAAAGCTAGAAGTTATAAGTAACCTACAAAAGCATATTAATGTTAAAATCAAACCGCCTAATTTGTTCCTAACAATCAGGATTAACTTACACACTTAGTTCATTATTTTAAATTGTTACCATACTATGATGGCACATGATTAATTTGTAATCTATACCACCCATATTTCTCTTTATCGTGCCCTTCTGTAAACCGTTGTGATGGTTATTTAACTTAACGATATAGAAAAGTTTTTAATAAATAAGGTGGGGATTTTTTAAAAACATTTTTGATTGGTAAGTTCTGTTTTAATTTAATCTATTAATGACATATTTGCGACTTGTGCAATTTTGTTTTATTGATTTTAATATTGAATGCATTTAATGTTTATTATACTGTTAATTTTTTTGTATAATGGTTTATTACATTGTATAAATAATAATAACTTCATTGTGTCCCCAAGTCTTGGTACTCTTTGAAAACAATCGATTAACATTTACTGTTTCCACTCCATTCATTTTATAGACCTCTATCATATCTCCCTTCAGCCATCCCTTCTCCAAGCTGAAGTGTCCTAATCTCTTCAACCTTGCATTGTGTAGCTATAATTTGGGCATCATTTTGCTCTTATTTATTTAACAGTTTTATATACCGAATTTCTTGTAACAGGATTACAAATCAAAACGGTTTACATAATAACAATAACAGTGCCTCAAATAGTGCAATTACATAAAACAGAGGAATACAGAACTAGGATCATGAAACTGTTGAAACAAACCAGGGTATATATATATTTATCGAGCTATGATACATGGCTGGTAGAGAATGGTTAGGTTAAGACCATGGTATTGGCAAAGGGCCTTGGGAATTGGGGCTAAAGTAGGACATATAGCATTTGACTTGTCCACATTAAATTTAATTTACAATTTGCATTTCCATTCTCTCAATTTTGCGGGGTCCGCTTGCAATGTCTCACAATCCTCTTGTGATTTAAAAACTTTGAATAATTTTGTCATCGGCAAATTTGATTACCTCACGTGTTCCCATTTCCAGGTTGTTTATAACTGTAATAAAAAGCAGTGGTCCCAGAACAGATTCCTGGGTCATTCCACTATTCACCTTTCTCCATTGGGAAAATTTACCATTTAGCCCTTCAGTAAGCTTTTTCTGCACATGCTCATGGAAGCCTGAACCAGCAACCATGAGACTTACCTCAAATGCTCAAAGTAATGTATCTTGAGCCATCAGTTGAACTGTGTAAACCATCTGCATCTTTTTCACGGAATATGATTCTCTTGGTTAGTAAAGAATACCACCAATTGAAAGATCTTGATCAGAACAGAATGAAGAATAGCAATGGCCGTAATGTGAATTTTAAACGTAAGATCAGTTACTGGAAAGTCCACCTGAATAGTAGTCGCGGTTCTCTGTAAGGAAGTTGTTGCTTACTAAAAATTTAAGATAGGCTTTCTTCTCATTCTAGATTTTAAGGATCTTCAACAAATTCTTGAAAGAAAAAAAGTTCAAGATGGTTTTCTTGAGCTTTATAAATTCCCTTTTCAACAGTGATGCTGGCTGTGTTCTCATGATCTGTAAGAGGCATTTTCTGTCAATAAGCAGGTTGAATTAGCCATGCTTTCTGCACGACATCCTCCGGTGGCACGGGGCAGAGCTAGCTCTCCTAGATTGCAGAGCTTTGCTCTATGGATATGCATGAATATTCCCATGTGTTTCTTCAGATCTCCTTTGTTACTTTTTCTACTTGTGACTGGAGTCTGACCACGATCAAGCATCCTGATGGGACTGTGGGCGAATGTCTCCGTGTTTGAAGAGGCAACGAGCAGCTAAAATTGCAAATTGAGGGAAGAAGCCAGGCTTCATCACTGCTGCTGGCTGATGGTTGTTCGCAGTCATCTCCAGGCCCAAAATCTCAACATCTGAGCCAAGAGGGAAGAGAGTCATCAATAGGGCCTATGGAGAATACCTTGCCCCAAGGGGTAAAAAAGAGCCAGATGGGGAAAAAATCCAGTGTGCTCCACTCGAAATTGGGCATCAATCAGCAGACAGGTATGCACAAAATATTGGTGCACAAACTGGCCTAAAGTGCATAGACATCCATACATGGTGGCACAACACCACAACCAAAGATTGTTTCTACAGGCTTCAAGTCCTAAAAAGACTCAAACCCCTACTTTTTTTCCACGATTTCAGTACAGTTCTGCAAGCCTTGATATTTGCTAAAATCGACTACTGCAGCGCACTCCTCCTGGGACTCCCCAGCTCTACCACCAAGCCACTACAGTTGATACAGAACGCTGCGGCAAGAATCTTGACTAACACCAACCGGGGAGAACACATATCTCCCATCCTACGTAACCTACACTGGCTCCCAGTGAAGTACAGAATCCTCCACAAATCACTCACTTTAATCCACAAAGCCATCTACAATCACTTGCATCTGGACCTCGAATTCCCCCTCAATCTCCACCTCACCAACAGACCGACTAGAGAAATATATAAAGGAACCCTACAGACCCCACCTACAAAAGCCACACGTCTCACCTCAACTAAAGACCGATCCTTTTCAACAGCAGGCCCAACTATCTGGAACAACATCCCAGCTGACCTCAGAATGGAACCCTGCCTACCAACATTTAAGAAAAAACTTAAGACCTGGCTTTTCCGCCAAGCCTTCTCAGATACCCATGACACACAATAGCCAACAGAACTTCCTTCAGGAGCAATGGATCTCCATATTACCCCTAAGTCCAGATTAAGAGCCCCCTGACTCTGCCTTGTTTATACTAATAATTTCTCCGCTATCTCTAGCCTTTCCTTCCTTCCAGCAGTCTATGCTTCCAAGTTTAATTTCCCTGTTAAATGTAACTTTGTTTTTTCATGTTCAACCTATTGTTTTTGATTACTGTACTTGGTTCAGTTCCCCAATTTGATGTAAACCGATCTGATATGGTCTCTACCATGAAGGTCGGTATAGAAAAGTGTTAAATAAATAAATAAATAAAATGACACCAGAGGGTACAATACAAGAGAAACACGTTGTGAAGTCATCGGAGGCTTCAACGCTTTCGAAGCACACTGCACATTCAAGACATGACACATCAATCCAGAATGAAGCTAGACACATCACGCTTGTGCTACGACACAACAACCACTCTCCATGCACTCTACTCAAAAGTCGCATGGACTGCCAGAGATGCAATAGACGCAAAATTCGCACAGCCTGCCAGTGATGCACTCGATGCATTTGACACCAAATATTGACTCTGGATGACAGCATACCAAGTAGATCTATCCCAACTAGAGGTACCAAGCAGATGGCTCCTAAAGAGAATCATGCAAGGGCATCATCAGGGGCACCTAGTAAAATCCCTGTTGAACCACAAATAATCTTCATAGCAGAGGAACTGCAAGACTCAGGTTTCTCCAGACAAGAGGAGATTGCAGTCTCTCCTGTGGAACTTCACTCGGGGGCCTCCCCCACTTCCTCACTATGTGGGAGAAGAGTCTATTCAGATATCTCTTCCATTTCACAAAAGCGTTGCATTCACCCCCTTCACGCCCCAGGCCAGCTATGTCTAACATCATAGGCATCTAGATTCTATTAGCAACTGTGGCCCCTCCAAAGAGAATCCAAAGGAGATCCCCCTTCTCCAAGATGACCATTTAGATACAGGGCACAATTCAGCTGGAGGCTGAACATCCTACAGGCCAAAGTGGAGCAGCTTCGCATGCCATGGAAAAAATGACTCCTATATTGAGAATGTTCTCTCTTCTCTAGACACTGAAGGCCACTTCAGGCCATAAAAACTTGTCAGCCCCTCAAATGCGAAACTCTCCACGCTGCAAGAATAACCTCCCTCTCCTTTTGAGATAGACAGTCTACCGGAACCAGGAGGGGGACCTATTCCGATTTTTCTCACTGGATCCGGACGAATGTCAAGTCTCTCCACTGACTTTGCTGGGTTGTTCCACAGAGATTCCATCTGATCTTCCTGAAGAGCTGCCAGAGCCCTCTTCACCTTCTGAAGGTTTGACTTTCTCGAAATTTGTAGCAACAGTGGGAACAGTACTCAAAGTTGAAACACACAAGATTCTGGACCCCAGATCTGAGTATTATACCAGTTATGGGTATTTTAAAGATATTTGATGTACCAGCAGAACCAACGGCCTTACTGTCAAATTCTATTTTAGACACCATTATGGACAAGACATGAGTCCCCCTTTTTCAGGAATACCAGTCTCCCATAAAACAGACCTGAAGTTTCGTATGTGGAAGTCTTCTAGTGCAGCTCCTGCATGCCTCGGTGGTGGTGGACTCTGTTATGAAGAAGTCTAAGAAATCCAGACTTCAGTCCAACACACCTCCAGGCAAGGACAATAGAATCCTTGATGAATTTGGTTGCAAGGTATTTCAGTGCTCCATGCTCAGCTCAAGGATAGAACAAAATCAATTTTATACAACTCGGTACCTATGTGTGTATGTTCAAAGCTTGAAACCATTTGTTAGATTGGATACAGGTGACCAGGTAACACCTCAACCTCTGGCCAATTTGGAGGAAGGCCTAAGACACCTACTGCATATGGGCTGAGGCTTTTGATACCTCAGTGCGCATGTTCGGAACTTCGATGGTGGCTCATAGGATGTCCTGGCTTCGGGCCAGTGCTATCAGGAAGAACGAAAAGTTAGCAGACTTGCCTTGCAAAGGTGACAATCCGTTCAGTGACAAACTGAGTGAGATGGTTTCTCAAATAAAAGAGCAGAATGTAGCGGTGTTGTTGCTTACTTCTCCTACAGAACAGCAGGTATTCTCAATGCAAAAAGCCATTTTATCAGAGAAGACCTTACAGGCAATATCAATTCTATAGACCAGCATCACACCAGTCACTGAGATAGCAAAGTCAGCAGTCTCAGCAGAGGATTTGTCAGAGGACGCAAACAGCAACACATAACCATCGCAAAAACTGCAACAGGGTTTCTGAGTTCAGTCCGACCACAGCTACTATTACAAGTAGGGGGCAGATTAACACACTTTTGCCAGGCCTGTGATATCATAACTTCAGACCGGTGGGTGCAGAATATAATTCACCATGGTTACAGGATGGACTTCAAGCGACTCCCACCATCCCCATACCTTGTAGCATCATCATGGGATCCCTTGCAAGCTCCTCTGTTGCAACAGGAAGCAGTGCCTTTACTTTGACAGAACGATATGAGTACTACTGCAGTCTCAGCTCAACAGCTGTTATTACGCCCAATACTTCCTCATTCTGAAGAAAAGTGGGGTTCTTTGGTCAATAGTTTCTTTAACAAGGACAAGTTCAAGACTACTTCCTTTAAGTCAATTCTGCTTTTCATTCAGTCCAATTGGATATGTTTCCTAAATCTGAAGTATGCTTACACACACGTTCCAATCAACAAGTCATGTTGGCATTACCTATCACAGTGCACAGCATTATCAAAGTTCTCCCTTTTGGTCTCAACTGCCCTGAGAACTTTTACAAAATACCTCGGGGCAGCTGTGACTCGCCTATGGAAAAAGGGAATAAGGTTTATTCTGTATCTGGATGATTGGTTGATTATATCTCCAGACTCTGAAAATCTTCGAGCACATCTCATCGACGTGATTCGGTGCCTTGAAAATCTGGGCTTTCTCAAATTACAAGAAGTCCAACCTTTCCCCTTCTCAGATTCTTCAGTTCATTGAAGCAAGGATGAATAAATCCTATGCAAGGCCTTGCTACCCAATGACAGAGCTCGTGTTATGCACTCTCGTGCTCCACCTTCAACAGCAGACACACTCTACTGCTTGCCAATTGCTGGTGGTGCTGAGATACACGGCAGTGGCAATTCACATAGTTCCACACACTGGCTACATGTACACTGCTTGCAATGGGGTCTTAAGGCCCAAATGGTCGCAATACAAACAGCCCATGTCGAGAAGAGTAAACATAACAGCTGTAATGAAAGTGGACATATCTTGGTGACTGAGTTATCAGTCTTAACAAAAGAAGTACTTTTTTGGACTCCACCACACTAACTAATCCTCACAATGGATGCCTCAACTCGGGGGTGGGGAGCCCATTAGCTTCGTCTCAAAACACAAGGCTTGTGGTCTCCAGAGGAAAGCGATTTCCAGATCAACTTGTTAGAGTAAAGTGCAATAAAAACCGCGATCCACACATTCGAACCAGAATGTCAGAGGAAATGGGTGATGATCAAATAGCCAAGTTTTACATAAACAAGGAAGGAAGGTATGGTTCCAGGTCACTGTGCGAGGAAGCAGTGCAGATTCTGAAGTGGGCAGAAGCATACTCCATCACTCTTCAGGCAATTTATCTGCCAGGGGTGACAAATACGGAAGCTGATAGACTCAGCAGGATTTTTCATTCTCATGCATGGTCTCTCGACCAAGTAGTGGCAAACAATATCTTCAACAGATAGGGTCTACCTACAAAGACTTCTTAGAAAAAAAACATAAGAATTGCCATACTGGTCAGACCAAGGGTCCATCAAGCCCAGCATCCTGTTTCCAACAGAGGCCAATCCACATCACAAGTACCTGGCAAGTACCCAAACATTAAATAAATCTCAAGCTACTATTGCTTATTAATTAATAGCAGTTTTATGGATTTTTCCTCTAGGAGCTTATCCAAACCTTTTTTAAACCCAGTTATACTAACTGCTGTAACCACCTCCTCTGGCAATGAATTCAAGAGCTTAACTATGTGCTGAGTGAAAAAGGATTTTCTTCGATTTGTTTTAAATGAGCTACTTGCTAACTTCATGGAGTGCCCCTCTAGTACTATTGTCTGAGAGAATAAATAACCAATTTATGTTAACTTTTTCAAGTCCTTTCATGATTTTGTAGACCTCTCTCGTATCCCCCCTCAGTTGTCTCTTCTCCAAACTGAACAGGGTAGCTGTTCTGTGCCCCTTATTTTGGTCTCCCTTCTCTGCACTTTCTCCAATGCAACTACATCTTTTTTGAGATGCGGTGACCAGAATCACACACAGTATTCAAGATGCGGTCTCACCATGGAGCGATACAGAGGCATTATGACATCCATCGTTTTATTTGCCATTCCCTTCTTAATTCCTAACATTCTATTTGCTTTTTTGATCACCACAGGACACCGAGCTGCCGATTTCAATGTATTATCCATTATGACGCCTAGATCTCTTTCCTGGGTGATAACTCCTAAGATAGAAATTAACATTGCATAACTACAGCAAGAGTTATTTTTCCCTATATGCATCACTTTGCACTTGTCCACGTTAAATTTCATCTGCCATTTGGAAGCCCAGTCTTCCAGTCTCGCAAGGTCCTCCTGCAGTTTATCACAATCCACTTGAGATTTAACTATTCTGCATAATTTTCTGACATCGACAAATTTGATAACCTCACTCATCGTACCCTTTTTCCAGATCATTTATAAATATATTATAAAGCACTGAGAAGCTTCTACGAAAACTAAAAAGTCATGGGATAGGAGGCGATGTCCTTTCGTGGATTACAAACTTTTTAATAGACAGGAAACAGAGTAGGATTAAATGGTCAATTTTCTCAGTGGAAAAGAGTAAACAGTGGAGTGCCTCAGGGATCTGTACTTGGACCGATGCTTTTCAATATATATATAAATGATCTGGAAAGGAATACGACGAGTGAGGTTATCAAATTTGCGGATGATACAAAATTATTTAGAGTAGTTAAATCACAAGCGGACTGTGATACATTATTTATTTAACACTTTTCTATACCGACCTTCATGAATAAATTCAAATCAAATTGGTTTACATGTAACAAGGGGTAGAACTTAATCAACCATTTAACAAGAGGCGAAAGTTACATATAACAAGGAGTTAGTAACTTGGGGGGCTAAGTTAGCCGGAGACAAAGGACAGCAAAACTGAATAAACTAAATAACGAAACAAAAACATTACAGGAGAACCTTGCAAGACTGGAAGATTGGGCATCCAAATGGCAGATGAAATTTAATGTGGACAAGTGCAAGGTGTTGCATATAGGGAAAAATAACCCTTGCTGTAGTTACACGATGTTAGGTTCCATATTAGGAGCTACCACCCAGGAAAAAGATCTAGGCATCATAGTGGATAATACTTTAAAATCTTCAGCTCAGTGTGCTGCAGCAGTCAAAAAAGCAAACAATGTTAGGAATTATTAGGAAGGAAATGGTTAATAAAACGGAAAATGTTATAATGCGTATCGCTGCCTTTTAACTTTACTCTCTTATACTTGTATATTCACCCAGTTACCCCCTACCCTGTTCTTTGTAATTTCCTTTCCTTCTCAGTTTTTTGTAAACCGACATGATGTGTCCTACGAATGCCGGTATAAAAAAAAAAAAAGTTTTTAAATAAATAAATATAATCGCTCCATGGTGAGACCGCACCTTGAATACGGTGTACAATTCTAGTCGCCGCATCTCAAAATACATATATAGCTGTGATGGAGAAGGTACAGAGAAGGGCAACCAAAATGATTTATTTATTTTTAATTTTTCTACACCGAAGTTCCTGTACGAGTACAGATCACACCGGTTTACAAAACAACAACAAAATTCGGTTAGGAGCGTTACATATAACAAATATAACAAATAACAAATAAAGAACAACATAACAAAGAAGGCATAAAAATATGAAAAGAATTTTAACTTAATATATAATATATAAAATGATAAAGGGGATGGAACAGCTCCCCTAGGAGGAAAGGCTGAAGAGGTTAGGGCTGTTCAGCTTGGAGAAGAGATGGCTGAGGGGGGATATGATAGAGGTCTTTAAGATCATGAGAGGTCTTGAACGAGTAGATGTGACTCGGTTATTTACACTTTCGAATAATAGAAGGACTAGGGGGCATTCCATAAAGTTAGTAAGTAGCACATTTAAGACTAATCGGAGAAAATTCTTTTTCACTCAATGCACAGTGAAGCTCTGGAATTTGTTGCCAGATGATGTGGTTAGTGCAGTTAGTGTAGCTGGGTTCAAAAAAGGTTTGGATGGGTTCTTGAAGGAGAAGTCCATTAACAGCTATTAATCAAGTTTACTTAGGGAATAGCCACTGCTATTAATTGCATCAGTAGCATGGGATCTTCTTAAGTGTTTGGGTAATTGCCAGGTTCTTGTGGCCTGGTTTGGCCTCTGTTGGAAACAGGATGCTGGGCTTGATGGACCCCAGGCATGGCAATTTCTTATGTTCCTATGTCTGTGATAAATATGACCCCATCATACCGAGGGCATCTCTTGAAAATACTGGTCGACTTATCCATAGCCAAATGAAAAACTAAAGAGAAAAATCAAACTCAATGACTGTGAGCAGCCGATGCTCCTCGATGCACCAGGTGGTGTATCAACTGGGCAGGAAAATGAACAAAAATGACCAAAAAGCATAAAAACAGGACAAAGCACCCTTCCTTGCCCTAAAACATTCAAGTAGGTCCGTGTGAATGGAATTATTGATATGCCCCTCTACCCCTTTTAGCACATTATTGACCAAAGCCTTCAAGTGACTGTAGAGTAAAAAATGCTAGGGGTGTGCATTCGTTTTCGCCGTATGGGTGATCCACAACATATCTTGCCATATACGTGGGGAGGCGAAACGCATCGCGACTCCCCACGTATGTAACGTATTATCCATTTAATTTGCTGCGCCCCACGGCGCGCACTTTTCTTCGCCCCCATTAGCTACTAGCTAGCTTAGGGTTTTCACAAAATGGCAGCGCCCATACCCTACATTCCGGTATCCATGCCGACCTGTCTGACCCTTTCCTGTGAGTCACTGTGACTCACAGGAAAGGGTCGGACAAGTCGGCATGGATACCGGAATGCAGCGTATCCGTGCTGAAATTTTGTGAAATGCACTGACTGCAGCCAATCGCACTGTCATTCAGTGCTCTCTGTCGATTTTACTGATGAGCCAGCACTATATAAAGATCAGCACGAGGAGACCAACGCATTTTATTTCCAGCGATGCTGTGGGGAGTTGGGCTTGGTGTAAGAGGAGGCTGCACTGAGAGATAGGCTAGTTAAGGAAAGAAAAAGCTAATTATTCTTTATTTTGCTGCAGTGCTAGGGCCAGTATTTCTGTTTCTTTCAAGCTGTTTATTTAGGTGATCTGACTGAGACGAGAAGCCGTGGCAGGAAGAGAAGCAGCTACCACTCACCATTAGGGTGTTGTGGCTGGCTTGGAGAGATATATTATTTTCAATTTCATCCATTTTTCTGGAGTGACAAAAATTCCAGCTTTTTTAAACTGATTTTTTTTAATTCAAGTCACTTAGTCTCTCTGTGCACTGGGCTTCAGTGGGTAGTGGTTAGTTTTAACAGACTGAACCTAACTATTGGGTGGGTCTGTGCAGTCAAGTGCCCAGGGAGTCTGCCTCTTTTGTGCTTACAATCAAGCAGCGTCTGTGTGCACACCACACACATTAGTGCACAGCCAGGCACTGTGACAGTGGGCAGTGGTAGGCACTACTCAGTGACATTAAATCCATAATGTCAGGGAAAGATATATGTAGTCGAGTGATTGGGACTGGCAGAGGCACCTCAAAAGACACTAGTGCAACACCACCAGTACAGTTAAAAAGGCACCTGTCACAATCTAAACTCTTTGTAGGGGCTGGCATTTCCATCCCGAAAAAAAGGAAATCTGACCATAATACATCGCCACCACATGTTTCTGGCCCTGTAGTTTTGGAGGTGAGGGAAGGGGAGTCAGAATCATGCCAGACCAAATGTAGACACCTAAAAAGCAGCAGGTGGACAGAAGTCTCGACTAACACTTAGCACTGACAAGGTAGTGCAGTCACTGTTTGATTCAGATTCAGATGAAGAATCATCTTGTGTGGGATTCTCATCAGAAACGGAAGAAGTAATAGGTGAAGTATCTTCGGTAGGATCAGTTAGTCCTGTCTTAGCCTCCACTTCAGTGCAGCAGGGGAGAGATGAAAGTGATGAGGAGGAGGAAGAACAGTCAGCACAGGCACAGAGGGTGACTGAGGGGGCCCCCCCCCACCCCGGCATTTCTTCTCAGGGTGCACCCACTACCTCAGCTCCAGTGCCAGCATCCACCCCCAAGGCTTTAGAGAGGGGAGGATCACGAAAGACATCTGCAATCTGGAGCCACATCAAAGTGACAGAAGACCCGCGTTATGCTCGGTGTAATTACTGTGCCAGGGTTATTAGCAGAGGCAAGCAAATGGGACATCTATCTAATTTCGGCATGAACCATCATATGAAGAGGCAATACCCAACAAGATTACTGCCATCTGGGGATGGTGGCAATACCAATCGGGGGGACCCCTTCCAAGCAGTGTGCAGTGGTAGAAAAGCAGCAGAGTCAGCCCACGCCCTCATCCCCTTCTAGCAGTCAGGTGGCAGGCCAGCAACCCCCTGACATGTGGCAGAAGCGACAATCCACCATGGAGGAAATGGGGTGGAGTGCGGTAACGCTATCCCAGGGTAGGAGGCAGGCAGCCTCAAAAGTTGTAACCAGGACCATTGGGGAAATGATTGCCCTTGATGACCAGCCCTTGCAGTTCGTGGCAAATGAGGGTTTCAAGCGTTTTCTGAAGGTCGTATTTCCAAATTACAAGGTCCCTTCCAGAACCTCCAGGTCATCCCCAGCCTGTACAAGCATGAGAGGCTTCTAGGAAAAGTAAAAAGTCATGGGATAGGTGGCGATGTCCTTTCGTGGATTGCAAACTGGCTAAAAGACAGGAAACAGAGAGTAGGATTAAATGGACAATTTTCTCAGTGGAAGGGAGTGGACAGTGGAGTGCCTCAGAGATCTGTATTGGGATCCTTACTTTTAAATATATTTATAAATGATCTGGAAAGAAATACGACAAGTGAGATACTCAAATTTGCAGATGACACAAAATTGTTCAGAGTAGTTAAATCACAAGCAGATTGTGATAAATTGCAGGAAGACCTTGTGAGACTGGAAAATTGGGCATCAAAATGGCAGATAAAATTTAATGTGGATAAGTGCAAGGTGATGCATATAGGGAAAAATAACCCATGCTATAATTACACAATGTTGGGTTCCATATAAGGTGCTACAACCCAAGAAAGATCTAGGTGTCATAGTGGATAACACATTGAAATCGTCGGTTCAGTGTGCTGCGGCAGTCAAAAAAGCAAACAGAATGTTGGGAATTATTAGAAAGGGAATGGTGAATAAAACAGAAAATGTCATAATGCCTCTGTATCGCTCCATGGTGAGACCGCACCTTGAATACTGTGTACAATTCTGGTCGCCGCATCTCAAAAAAGATATAATTGCGATGGAGAAGGTACAGAGAAGGGTTACCAAAATGATAAAGGGAATGGAACAGCTCCCCTACGAGGAAAGACTAAAGAGGTTAGGACTTTTCAGCTTGGAGAAGAGACGATTGAGGGGGGATATGATAAGAGATGTTTAAAATCATGAGAGGTCTAGAACGGGTAGATGTGAATCTGTTATTTACTCTTTCGGATAGTAGAAAGACTAGGGGGCACTCCATGAAGTTAGCATGGGGCACATTTAAAACTAATCGGAGAAAGTTCTTTTTTACTCAACGCACAATTAAACTCTGGAATTTGTTGCCAGAGGATGTGGTTAGTGCAGTTAGTATAGCTGTGTTTAAAAAAGGATTGGATAAGTTATTGGAGGAGAAGTCCATTACCTGCTATTAAACTCACTTAGAGAATAGCCACTGCCATTAGCAATGGTAACATGGAATAGACTTAGTTTTTGGGTACTTGCCAGGTTCTTATGGCCTGGATTGGCCACTATTGGAAACAGGATGCTGGGCTTGATGGACCCTTGGTCTGACCCAGTATGGCATGTTCTTATGTTCTTAGCTAAGGCAGAGGGAAGAGTGCATTTCACCTGCGATATCTGGACCGCCATGAACGCTGCACACTCTTACCTCTCTCTGACAGCACACTGGTGGGACATGGCTGAGGCAGGGGCAGCCAAGCAGCTCTATTATTGAAGTATCAGGGTGGAGGTGGGCTTTACTGCACACCCACCTGACGGACCAGGCCCATACCACAGCCAATATTCTAGAATGCATCAGACAGATGCTGGAGGGCTGGCAGCTATACCAGCGAGACAGGAAAACTCAGGCAGGGTTCTTTGTCACAGACAATGGTGCAAACATGGTTAAGGCAATAAATGACGGGCGCTTTAAGAACATCCAATGTTTTGCACACACTCTGCACCTGGTAGTGAAGTCAGCTCTGGGGTTGGATTTCAATGACAAAGAGAATGAATACCTGCATAGGTTAATACACAAGTGCAGGAACAAAGCAGCGCACTTCCACAGAAGTGTGAAGGCGGGGCAGGTTCTCTGACAAAAGCAGACAGATTTGGAGATGCCTCACAAGGTCTCATTCAAGACATTGCCACCTGGTGGAATTCCACCTTTATGATGCTCGAGAGGTTAGTGGAGCTGCAGACACCCCTTCATGAACTTTCTGATACAATGGACATAGGTGTGAAGAATCCCCTAGGGTATCATGATTGGTTAGTCATGAGTCAGCTGGTAAAAATCCTGTAGCCCTTCAAGGATGTAACGGAGGAGCTGAGCTCCAGAAGTGCCACCTTGGCTGACATCATCCCTATAGTTCATCTCCTGGATGAACGTTTGGAGGCATTTAAACAGGAAGAGGGAATGACAGTTGAGGTGCTGCATTGTCTGGATGTTTTGCAGCAGCAGGTGAAAGAGAGATTAAGGCCTTTAACAGAACAGAACAGAACACATACATGCTCACCACAGTCTGTGATCCCCGAATGAAAGGGAAACTCGCCCTACAGTACGATTGTCTCTTATTGGTGAAGGACCTGCTGTTAGCAAAAGTCCGTGAACAGGAGCGCCATAGGCAGAGACAGATTAGGCTTCAAGCAGAGGTGGAAACAGCGGGCACTTCAGAGAGTTGTGCTCCTAGGCCAAGCAGGAGAAGTACTGTGTCAGCGACAGATAGTACCTTCTCATCCCCGTCAGAACGCCCAAGGCACGTTGCCCATAAACATTCATCTTTTGTGCAATGGGCGAGAGAGAAAGCAGCTGGCATGAATGACTCTCAGCCCACCCAAGCAAAGGAGACATAGGCACAGCTGTCAGTGACATGGTATCTCTCAGAGCCAATAGAGAACCTGCTGACAGATCTGCTGGCATATTGGGCACACAAGTCCACTGTCCGGCCACACCTAGCCAAAGTGGCTCAGCGATATCTGTCATGTCCACCAACCAGTGTGCCCAGTAAACGTGACTTTTCAATGACAGGGGGATATCATGAGCCCTCACCGCTCAAGGCTGGCACCAGAGTGGATGGAAATGCTAGTGTTTTGTTTTTTTTAAAGTAAACCTGCCTTTGCTTGGGTTTCCAAATTTTCCCTGTGAATGGCAAGAGGAATAAAAGCAATTGAAAGCCTTGCAGCAGCTCCAACTGCCTCCTATGCTCCAGATAATATAAGCACTGCAGCACATGTACCTGACCTCAAACGCTGTGCCTGACCGTCCACTGCCCAGGCCGTATGTCCCTACAAGGGCCTGACCTCAAATGCTGTGCCTGACCATTAACTGTCCAGGCCTTTTGTTCCTACGAGTGTTTGACCTCGATTGCTCTGCCTGTCCGTCCAGGCCTTCTGTCCCTAGGTGAGATGGACCTCTTTCCCTGACTGCTCTGCCTGTCCGTCCAGGCCTTCTGTCCCTAGGTGGGATTGACCTCTGTCCTCGAATGCTTTGCCTGCCCGTCCAGGCCTTATGTTCCTACAAGTGTTTCACCTCTGTCCTGGAATGCTGTGCTTGTTTGTCCAGGCCTTATGTCCAGTCCTAACAGCTGAACCCTCGTTGCAAAGGGAAACCTCAGTCTCTGGCAATTAAAACTAGTAATCCTTCACAGCATGGATCCTTAAATAAAACAAAGTGTTTTCTTTAGTTTCAGGGCATAGAAGAGAACTTCCTTCATCTTGCTTATGAAGTCATGATCTGTTTGCAAATGATTAAATCCTAACAATTTGTACCATTATACACTCTAGTGGCCAATCCATTCCAAGGAGCCCTTTCCTGCTCAAAGAAAGGGAACTCTCTCCGGTGTTGCAGCCTCTCTCTTAGGACCTGTTGACCCATGTTTAACCGCTGTTCACATGGTACCTTGCTCCATGTCGCCACGCCTTGAAGGCTTGTGCTCCACTCTAGGGGCCAACCCATTCCAAGGAAGCCCTTTCCTGCTCTTAGGAAAGGGAACTCTCCACGGTGTTGCAGCCTCTCTCTTAGGACCTGTTGACCCATGTTGAACTGCTGTTTAGGGGCGAGCCCATTCTAGGGAGCCCTTTCCTGCACAAAGGAAAGGGAACTCTCCCCGGGTGTAGCCTGCCTGTATCTACCCTCTGACCCATGCTGAACCGCTGTTCACATGCACCCTCCTCCCACCTCGGCCTTGACCATTCTCGTTTGTATATTCAAGTTTCATATCACCAAAATGCCAGGAAGAGTGCAGATGATAGCACATATCAAATCTTGATTCTTCTAAAGTATAATTCATCTGTATGTACTCTTTTCTATCTGTGTTGCTAGGTGCCAAGCACACTTTATTAGTACTTCTTCTTAGCTTCGGAATAGTAAAGTTCTTCAAAGCCTCTGTTTCTACTAACACAACAGCTGGCATTTGGGATTTTATTTCACTTGATGAAGTCCTTTTTATTAGTGTTTTACCTCCGATCGTTTCTTCCATTTTGAAATCAGTCTCTTTCTATGCCAAGCAATACTCTTACTGCTTTCCAGCCTCCCTGTCTTTTGTCAAGGATATTCTCACACTACAGTCCCTGGGAACCTTGGGTGCAGCCAGCCTGATTTTAAAAGACCAGCGAGAACCCACTGGACCCCAATGGAAATCCCCCACTTTAGGGGTGAACCCATTCTAGGGAGCCCTTTCCTGCGCAAAGGAAAGGGAACTCTCCCCGGGTGTAGCCTGCCTGTATCTTCCCCTGTGCCCCATGTTGAACCGCTGTTCCATTTTGAATTCAGCCTCTTTCTATGCCAAGCAGTACTCTGACTGCTTTCCGGCCTACCTGTCTTTTGTCAAGGATATTCTCACACTAAAGTCCATCGGGGTCCCGTGTGTAGCCAGCCTGTATCTACCCTCTGACCCATGTTGAACCGCTGTTTAGGGGTGAACCAATTCTAGGGAGCCCTTTCCTGCGCAAAGGAAAGGGAACTCTCCCCGGATGTAGCCTGCCTGTTTCTACTCTCTGACCCATGTTGAACCGCTGTTTAGAGGCGAACACATTCTAGGGAGCCCTTTCCTGCTCACAGGAAAGGGAACTCTCCCCGGGGCTCTTGTTTGAATGTTTGCTACTACCACCAAAATCGGCACCCGCAGATGCTCCACTCCACCCAGGCATAGTTCATCATGTTTCAGGTCCTAGCACTCGTGTTAGACTCCCTGGTCCCTGTTTCAAGACGGGTCGGGTGCACAGTACGCCTAGTTGACAATCCCACCACATGCTGAGCCTCGTCTTGTCTTGCCTCCTTGTCTTTCCCTTATCAAACCACAGGGACCTGACTACCTCGGCTCTCCTATTAACTTTCTGCCACTCTGCCTTGCTGCCAATCACCAGATGACTCACTCAACTCCTTGTGGTGTTATTGCCACTATCATGGTTCCTCAGTGTGTTGGTGCTAGTCTTTCTGCTTGCTATGTTCCCCTTTCATTGTGCTGTAGGATGTCAATTTAATTGAGCAAGGTTTTAAAGAGATCTGATTTTTCCCTTTAGAAATCTATATAATTAAAAAAAAAAATCTGAAAATGGGTTGAGTGGGACTGTACTCAGAACCTTATTAATATGTTAATAGAGCTGAGCTTTGTGAGCTAACTCAAACTCTGTTGCAATAAAGTGTGGTAGGCTATGCACATCAGCATATGGTTCCGCACAAAACTGAACTTCTGATGTAGCAGTTTTATGCACAAAAAGTGTGCAAACTTAGTGCTCCTCCAAGCAAATTCTATGTTAACTGAGGCACTAGCAATTATTCTTCAATACAAAGAAGTGTATTAATTCAACCTCTCTATGTAGTAGTACCTGATCTGAACCCATATATAGGCTTGTATAAAGTTATGTTCTCACTGTTTACCTGTCATCTTTCTTGTTTGCCTTTTGCCGGCTAATTTCTCTTCATTGTTCTATGTAGCCCTATCCCCTGTACCTGTTTGATGTAATTCCCACCTCAGTTCTGATGTAAACCGGTATGATGTATCTACTAATCCCAGTATAAAAAAAAGTTTTAAATAAATAAATAAAATAAAAATAAAATGTTTACTTAACCCTGGAAAATTAACTCCTAGTCAGATGTGCAGTAAGGCTTCTGGGGCTACTGTTAAATCTATGGGAATGAATTTGGAGTTTGTGGTGATGTACTCGGCATTTATGCACATAAAATATGTTTTCTAAGCATTTATGAGCCAATTTATGCTCCTACCTCATGTTCTTTTGCATCACAACATCTATGCACAAAAATCATGATTTATGCACCTAAATCATGTTTTACATACCACGATTTATGCATGCAAAACATGGTAAGCATAAACTATGTTTTATGTGCATAAATCATGCTTTATATGCAGAAGACAATATGTGCATAAAATGTTTCCTGCATAGAAAACATTTTGTATGCACAAATTATTCATGCATGCTAAAAAGTCTTCTGTGTAGATTTTCAGGTTACTGCACCTTTAGTTTTTACTCCCAATGAATTAGCATGCTATTAGCTTACAGCATCAGGAGTTAAATTATTTTTAGCGTGTGCATTAACCGCTCATTACATCACCACCTCAACTGACAAAAAAAGTAAATATAATACAAGGCAAGCTGTTTTAGAAATGCAAGAAAATCTCTCTGAATACCAGAAAAAGCAATTTAGAAAATAACACTGCTGCAAAACACCATACAAGTAATTTAAAAATATCACTTTCAAAGTATTAATCAAAACTAAAGAAAAGCCAAGTTTCAAGTTCAACTAGCACAAAGAAGAAAACAATTGTGTCTGATGTCATGGTAGACAAAAATGAATCAAGAGAAACCATGGTGGTACAGAAACTACTACATCTGGGCAATGAAATGTCTTAAGGCCTTTCAGAAAGCTGTTATTAAACCAATTTATAAAGAAAAAAAACATGGACCCCCCATATCCTGAGCAACTACAGACCAGTTTAAAATCTACCATTAATTGCGAAACTAATAGAAAAAACTGTACAAAAAACAACTAGCAGAACATTTAGATAACAACAATATCCTTTCTCCTTCACAGCATGGATTCCGTAAACATTACAGCACAGAAACATTACTGCTCTCACTGACAGATAATATCCTGAGAGGTTTTGATAGTAGAAAACATTACATTCTTGTGCTATTGGACCTGTCATCAGCTTTTGACACAGTAAATCATGAAATACTTTTTAAAAGACTGGAAGAAATAGGACTACATAACACAGTTGCCTGGTTCAGATCATATCTAAGTAACAGATTTTTTTCAAGTACAGATTAAAAACGTAATGTCAGAAAAAATAAGTCTACAAACTGGAGTACCACAGGGATCTGCTCTGTCCGCGACACTCTAACATTTACCTGCTACCTTTGTGCCATCTCCTGGCCAGCCTGGGAATCATACGTTACAATTATGCTGATGACATACAACTAATTTTACCCATTGACGACAACTGAAAAAACATTAAACCTAGCCAACATTTACCTACACATAATCAACAACTATTAAACCAAATGGAGCTAGTTATTAATATCGAAAAAAATGAATTCTTACATTTGGAACTAAAAAATATTGAGATTATTCAAACTCCAATTATGCTCAAAAATAATCAGAAAGTAGAATTAACCGAGAAGGTACTGAACCTCGGTGTAATAATCGACACAGAACTCAGTCTTAAACAACACGTATCACTGAAAGTAAAAGAAGGATACTCTAAATTAATGGTACTCAGGCAGCTAAAACTGCTATTAACACTAACAAACTTTCGAACAGTTCTACAAGCACTAATATTTGCAAGCACCGATTACTGCAATGCCCTGTTTTTGGGATTACAATATACAACTAAGACCACTTCAAATATTACAAAACTCTGCCGCAAGAATACTTACAGGTAAAAGGAAAAGAGATCACATTACTGAAACACTAGCAGAATTACACTGGCTACCCACAGAACATAGAATACAATATAAAGCCCTACGCACAATGCATAAATTAATTCATGACGAAAAAACGGAGTGGCTGAACACAGCACTGCATGTACATGTCCCACAGAGAAATCTTAGATCAGCTAAAAAAGCCCTACTAACCGTCCCTTCTGTTAGGACAGCAAGACTTACCCAAGTCAGAGAACAGGCTCTATCCTTAGCAGGACCCATTCTATGGAACACTATTATGCCCCTTGAGATCAGATTAGAGAGAAAATTCAAACTTTTCAAAAAAAAAGTTTAAAAACCTACAAGCGTTTTACAAAGAGAATGGAGAATAGGAAAGTAAATAAAGCAGGCTTCAGAACACCAGCACACAGCACTTAATTCAATTTGTGCATAGTTATTTTATTTTCACCGCTAACATTAGATAATATACAGTACAAAAGAGTTTTACATGTAAATTAAGACTGTTACATGTATAAAAGGACAAGATTTTTGACATTCATCAAAGTCTTTTTTGAAATTATGTAACCAGAACATTGCTGGCACCCTTGTATAACGTATTACCCAATTCAACTAAACATTATATGTGCCTATTTGTAAACCATTGTGATGGTATATAACTTAACGGCGGTATATAAAAGTTTTTAAATGAATAAAAAAATAAATATCCATTTTCTGAAAAACACTTATATACATATGCATACATACAAACATGCATACTTTTTTTTTTTTTTTTTTTTACAGCATGCCTTCCTTTTTCTTTATAAATATGAAATCTCATGATCAACTCATGATTACCTGGCTATCAAATAATCTACTTTCAGCATTAGCACCTTCTGCAGAATACTGGAGTCTCGGATAAGGTATCGAAGAGCTCGAAGACCTGCTGCTCGCACCTCTTTTGCTTCATTTAATAAAGCTAATCGCAAACTGGAATAAAAATGTAAATGGTCTTAAAGTACAGTAAAGACATCAGCAATATACCATAGTTTATTGTTAAAATTCTATCTTCATTCTGCGACTTCTTTCTAAAGCAAGCTCTCTATAACTCAAAATAACCACCTTTACTGTGGTTAGTGTTATATGACCTTTGGTACATTACAAAAGCATATATAAAATTTTACCATGTGCAATTTCTAAATTCTTATCTGCATAAAGTGTAGTAATTTGTAATGAGCACATCTGTTCTCTTGTACTTTTTTTAGGAAACAATAGCTTAGGCAGTCATGGAAGAATCATACATTACATATACGCTGACGACATTCAGCTAATCCTACCAATAGAGGAAACAATTGAAACATATAGAAACATAGAAACATAGAAATGACGGCAGAAGAAGACCAAACGGCCCATCCAGTCTGCCCAGCAAGCTTCACATTTTTTTCTCATACTTATCTGTTTCTCTTAGCTCTTTGGTTCTATTTCCCTTCCACCCCCACCATTAATGTAGAGAGCAGTGATGGAGCTGCAACCAAGTGAAATATCAAGCTTGATTAGTTATGGGTAGTAGGGGAAGTAACCGCCGCAATAAGCAAGCTACACCCATGCTTATTTGTTTTACCCAGACTGTGTTGTTCAGCCCTTATTGGTTGTTTTTCTTCTCCCCTGCTGTTGAAAAAACACTAAACTTAGCAATGTTGTACCTAGATATAATTAAACAACTATTAAGCCAAATGGAACTGGTAATTAATATTGAAAAGACAGAATTCATACACCTTGAAAGAAAAACCACTGAATTAATACAGAATCCCATTAAACTTAAAAAGGACCAGATAGTGGAACTAAACGGAAAAGCCAGAAACGTAGGTGTAATAATTGACAATGAACTCAATCTTAAGCAACACATATCAGTGAAAGTTAGGGAAGGTTATGCCAAACTTATGGTGCTTAGAAGGCTAAAACCCCTATTAACACAAGCAAACTTTAGAACTATTCTTCAAGCACTTATATTCGTGAGCACATATTGTAACACACTCTTCCTTGGATTACCATATACAACACTAAGACCCCTACAAATCTTACAGAACTCTGCAGCCAGAATTCTAACGGGAAAAAGCAGAAGAGATCACATCACTCAAACACTCGCTGAATTGCACTGGCTGCCAATTGAGCAAAGAGTCCAATTTAAAACACTATGCACAATCCACAAACTGATCTATGAAGAAAATACTGACTGGCTAAACACTGCACTACGGCTACATGTCCCCCAGAGAAATCTAAGATCAGCCATCAAAGCTCTACTAACCATTCCCTCTGTAAAGACAGCAAAACTGTCGCAAGTAAGAGAGAGAGCACTATCCCTAGCCGGTCCAATATTATGGAACACACTACCACTCGAAATAAGACTAATGAAAGATCTAAAACTCTTTAAAAAAAGCTTAAAAACATGGCTCTTCAAAAAAGCTTTTCACAATGAGAGTGGAGAGTGAGGAATACTAGCGGACAAGAAAGAGAACTCCGGCACACTGTTAAAAGTCAACAAATAGCAGTTATCCCTCCTTTATTACTTTTCTCATACCTAAGATTAATTTAAGAGTACAGTATTCGCATATGGATATCCTATTATTCATATAAATGGAACTTCCAATCCACAATCCATATAGCGTATATTATTTGAATCATGTAACCGAAACTTTATTGGCACCTACTAGCTAATTTATAATCCTAACCAGACTTATTTATGTGCCTATCTGTAAACCGTTGTGATGGTATACTACTAAACGACGGTATAGAAAAGTTTTTTTAAATTAAAAATAAATAAAGAAGTTAAATTAGATGTAGTGACTGTCATGGAGACATGATACAAGGAAAACCATGATTGGGATAGCAAATGTTGCTTACCTGTAAACAGGTGTTCTCACAGGACAGCAGGATGTTAGTCCTCACATATGGATGACATCACAGGATGGAGCCCAATCATGGAAAACTTTTGTCAAAATTTCCAGAACTTTGACTGGCCTCTACTGGGCATGTCCAGCATGGCACTAACCCTGCAGCCAGCAGGGGTCCCCCTTCAGTCTTGTTTAAAAGCTACAGGTAGTGCCGAAAAATAGAATAAGAAAACGTTACGAACCCAACACCAGGGGGCAGCAGGCGGGTTTCGTAAGGACTAACATCCTGCTGTCCTGTGAGAACACCTGTTACAGGTAAGCAACATTTGCTTTCTCATAGGACAAGCAGGATGGTAGTCCTCACATATGGGTGAGTACCGAGCTGAGGATGTCCGAATATGCACCAAATGTACCCAGTTGTGCAAAGGCACTAGGACTGGGGTGGAATTTGGCATAGGGCATCCAGAACCCTAACGGGCAGGCGGAAGGGTGTTGGTACGTCAAGTTGTGAATAGGTTGCGCAAGACAGACTGGACGAAGATGGAATCTTGTCTTCCAGCCTTGTCTAAGCAATAATGGGCTGTAAAGGTATGGAGAGAACTCTAGGTGGCAGCCCTGCAAATGTCAGGAAGCAGCACCGAGCGTAGGTGTGCTACTGAAGTCGCCATAGCCCTCACAGAGTGTGCTTTAACACGGTCTTCAAGTGTAATTCCCACTTGCCGATAGCAAAAGGATATGCAGTCCGCTAACCAGGAGGAAAGAGTCTGCTTACCCACAGGCTGCCCTAATTTGAGGGAATGGAAAGAGAAACAATTGAGTGCTTTTCCTGTGGGCAGCTGTACGGTCTAGGTAGAATGCTAGAGCCCATTTACAGTCAAGGGTATGCAGAGCCTGCTCTCCTGGATTGGAATGGGGCCTGGGAAAAAAGGTAGGTAGTATAATGGATTGATTGAGATGAAAAGCAAGTTTGCTTACCATAAACAGTGTTTCCGCAGATAGCAGGATGAATTAGCCATGCTGTCATGGGATCTGTCAATCAGGTCCAGGAGGCGGAGCTTTACCAAGCAGAGATTTAGATTTTAGCACTCTGCAGCTGCACGTGTGTTCCCGCGCAGGAAAGTAACAGAATCTCCTCATTCTGTGATTAAGCTGTAGTGTAGTCGAAAAGACGGTGACTGCCAGGGAGGAGGGTGGGTCAGCATGGCTAATTCATCCTGCTATCTACGGAAACACCGTTTACGGTAAGCAAACTTGCTTTTTCCCGTCGATAGCAGGGCTGAATTAGCCATGCTGTCATGGGAGTCCCAAGCTATATATGTTTGTACGTGATCATGAACAGTGTGGCAGTGTGTACATGATCATGAACAGTGTGGCAGTAATCGTGTACAAGAGGATAGAGATTGAAAGATTGCGTGCCCTATTTTTGCCATCAGCGGCTGCTTGTTGATCAAGGCAGTAGTGCGATGTGAAGGTATGGAACGATGACCATGTAGCTGCCTTACAAATGTCTATGGGTTGTACATGTTTAAGGCCAAGAAGGCCGCCACTGCTCTAACTTGGTGAGCTTTGGGAACAGAGTGTAGCTGTAAATTCTGTTTGTCGTAGCAGAACTTGATGCACTGTGCTATCCAGCTGGAGATGGTGCGTTTAGCCACCGGTAGTCCAGGCGCCTTCGGGTTGAAAGAGACAAAGAGTTGAGAAGCACGGGAGTCCGAGTTTGTTCTTTCTTTGTAGTATGCTAAAGCCCTTTTGCAATCTAGTGAATGCAGTAATTTTTCCCTGTCATTTGCATGAGGTTTAGGGGAAAAGATGGGTACTTCTATGGTCTGATTGAGATAGAATTGAGAAACCACTTTTGGTAGGAAGGACGGGTGAGTTCAGAGAACCACCTTTTGGTGATGAAACTGTAAATACGGAGAATAATGGACCAAGGCCTGTAATTCACTGACTCGTCGTGCTGATGTTACTGCAACCAGTAATACCACCTTCCATGTGAGGTATTTAATATGTGCTGAGTCCATGGGCTCAAACGGGGGAAGCATAAGCTATTCAAGAACTATGTTGAGGTTCCATGCAACTGGAGGTTTGGATATGGCACTGAGATGAACTCTAATGGACGAGGTTGCAAGACCACCTGTGTACAGTGTATGTAGATAATCCATGAGTAACTCAGGTGAACAGTCTAATGGTGGTACACCGTTAGAAGTGCACCAGGTCGAGTATCGTTTCCATTTATAACTATAGTTTTTTCTTGTTGAGAGTTTCTTGGATTCTAACAAAATGGACCGTGCCGAAGTGGAAACTCCCTGTTCTGTTAAAAGGAGCCTCTCAATCTCCATGCTGTCAAATGGAGAGATGAGTGTAGCGGGTGTAGAAGCGTTCCTTGATCTTGGAAGAGAAGATCTAGGCGATTTGGTAACCGAATTGGGTCTGTGATGGACAGTCGGAGAAGGAAACTGTACCATGGTTGCCTTGGCCAGGCTGGAGCTACGAGTATCAGTTGAGCCTTGTCTGCTATGCACTTTTGAATTGTCCTTGTTATGAGTGGAATGGGAGGAAAGGCATACAGGAGGCCTGTCGTCCACGGAATGAGGAAGGCATCCTGGGCGATCCTGAACTGACTTGGTCTTATCGAGCAGAATTTGGGAACTTGAGCGTTGATCTCTGTTGCAAAGAGATCTATTGCAGGCGTCCCCCACTGAATGAAGATGTCTTGGGCTACCTCCGAATTGATTGTCCATTCGTGAGGATGAAAGATGCGACTTAGCCTGTTCGCTCTTGTATTTGCTACTCCTGGTAGGTAAGTTGCTTGCAGATGTATGCAAAGTTGGTAAGCATGTTTGAAGATTGCAAAGGGACCATGAACCGGATCCTCCGTGCTTGTTGATATAAAACATTGCCACTTGATTGTCTGTGTAGATCATGACCCTGCGGCCCTTTAAGTGATTTTGAATCACTTGTAACACATTTCGAATTGCTCTGAGCTCCAATAAATTTATCTGCAGGGTCTGCTCGGAGATTGTCCATAACCCTTGGGTTTCGTAAATCTCTAGATGTGCTCTCCATCCCTTGCGAGACACATCTGTGGTTAAAACTACATTGTGAGGAAGAGGACTGAATAATGCTCCTTTGGACAGGGTGGAGTCTAGGAGCCACCATGTTATGTCCTGTTTCATCTTGGAGGTCAACGATAACTTGTGTGTCAACGTTTCTGAGTGTTGCTTCCATTGACGTTTTAGTCCCCATTGCAGGTGTCTCATGTGTAGCCTGGTGTTGGGAACCGTGAAAATAGCCGCCGCCATGTGGCCGAGGACTACCAAAATTTGTCTTGCCGACGGCCTTTGAGTGTTGTTCAACGAGTACAGAAGTTGACGTAGTTGTGTCCTTCTTTCTGTTGGCAGATATGCCCGGTTGCGAACGGTGTCCAGGCCTGCTCCTATAAACTGTAGTCTTTGTGTTGGTTAGAGATGTGATTTCTGAAAATTGATCACTAGCCCCAATTCCTGTAAGCACTGTATCACCCAACGTAGGTGATCGAGTAAGATGTCCGGGGTCGAGGCTATTATTAGCCAATCATCCAGATATGGAAAGATGGTCATACCCTGTTGTCTGAGATGAGCCACTACCACAACCATGCATTTGGTGAAAACCCTGGGTGCAGCCAATAGTCCAAAGGGAAGAACCTTGTACTGGTAGTGTTGATGGCCGTAGCGAAAGCACAGGTAACACCAAGAGGATGGATGAATTGGAATATGTGTGTAAGCATCCTTCAGATCGATGGAACACATCCCTTCGTTAGGTTGAATCAAAGGTAGGATCGATTTCAACGATACCATCTTGAATTTCTCTTTGGTCAGGAATTTGTTCAATTCCCGTAGATCTAATATGGGGCAAAGGCCACCCGACTTTTTGGGTATGAGGAAGTATGGGGAATAAAACCTTGTCTGTCGGGTCTTCGGGAAAATCCGAATGGCCTGCTGTTTGCGAAGCAAAGCAATTCCCTCCCCCAGTTGTGGTTGGAAGCTTTGACTCTTTAGAGTGGAAAGGTGAGGTAGTATGGGTTTTGTGGTAAATTGGAGTTGGTAGCCATGTCGTACTCTCTCTAAAACCCATTGATTGGTTATTATTCTCTCCCAGGCTCCCAGGCAAGAATGAATTCTGCCAGGTGGTGGCTGGGTTATTAAAAAGATGGCGTTGAATTTACTGCAGCAGCCGGTTGTTGTGTCTGCTGTCTTTGGTTATGTGGCTTACCCCTACATTGAGCTGGGTTGTGTTGTTGCGGCGGAGGACGCTGGTAAGATGGATAAGTCTGTGTACGAAAGGATTGATAAGACCTGTAAGGCATATGGGCATAGGATTGTCTACGAGTAGATCCCACATAACGATGTGTGGTCGAGTAGTGAGGTTGTGATATTAAGGATTGGACTGCTAGAGCTTCCTCTTTTAATTTGCCGACTGTTTTGAAATCGTTCTCCAAACAGGTTGTCTCCTGTACATGGGAGGTTCGTTAGTTTCTCATATCGTACTAGAACGTAACCATGCCATTCTACGGGCTGCGATGGCTGTTGCAGACGCCTTAGAAGATGTTTCAAATCCCTCATATATCGACCGCAGAAGGTATCGAGAACACTCCTCCATGTCATGAAGAGGCGGTGGTATCTGATCTGCCGTCGAGGAAAGCATACCTTTTGTGGCTTGTATGCACTCATATAGGTATTGTACCATGTAGAATTGATGGTGCATAATGCGGGCATTCAACATTGAGTTATGGTACATCTTTCTGCCAAACTCATCTAAATATCTGTTGTCTTTGCCTGGTGGATATGAGGTATGCGACTTTGCTTTTTTGAATCTTTGCACTGCAGACTCTACCATCACTGAAGCATGTGGTAGTTGTGGCATAGAGTAAGGCGATGTTTTTCACATACGAAATTTTATATCCATTTTCTTTGAAACCGCTGACAGAGAGTAAGGTGTTTCCCAAGATTTCTGTAAGACAGTATGTAATAGTTCCTGTGGTGGAAGAGATGTTGGATCTCCCGGAGCATCGAAAATATTTAGGAGACCAAAGGTTTCTGATCTAGGCTCTGTCTTCTTTTGGACCTCCAGATGTAATATCGTGGGTATGTCAGGTCCTCTGGAGGGGAATACGGTTCATGCGGTTGTTCCTGCGGATCCGATGGGAATCCGGTAGATGACGATGGGGATTGTTTGCAGAGACAGAGAATCAATAGGTGTAATCTTGCTGTTGAGTTGGTGAAATTGGTCGTTTTGTTATTGGGGATGCCGGAGGCTCCACCGACGGTTCTCTAGAGGTATGTATACTGTGTTCCGGGGAACTCACAGATAGTTCGTTAGACATCTTAAAGGATGATTGAAGAGTTTCGTAAAACCCTGCCAACGATTGGGATAATTGAAAAAATGCATCTTTTGTTTGAGGAGGCTTTGTTGAACGACCAGATTGTTTTGGTAACTCACATGCTTTAGGCTGCACTGGAGGAATTTGAGGGGAAGGACTTGGCACATCATACTTCTTCCCTATCTTGCCCTCAGTGGTCCTAACAGAATTATCTGAGGATGTAGATGCACCAGAGGAAGTGATTTGTATTATGTCTCTATGGTATAAGGTGCTTGCACTTCGTGCGTGAGATGACCTAGAAGTAGAAGGGTTCACTTCCCATGTGTCCCTCCGTGTGAGTGACGTGATCGCCTATGGTGATGGCGTGACGATGATCCTGTGTGGATTCCACTTCCCAACTGTGATTGTCTTATACGTTTTGATTTCACCTCTGTAGAATTGGAATCTGAAGAAGTGGAATGAGGTACATCTGGAGACTGATGTCTTCATTTTAACCCATGTGGTATGGAATGATATGAGTGTTTGGACTGTTGTAGTCCACTGTGTGTCAATTTCTTTGCTGCCATGTGCGCAGATATATTCTATAGGTTGTGCGCATATGGTGACTTGTGCGCGTAAGTCTTCGGCGCTCTGTGCGCAGATGTCTTCGGCGCCATTGTTTCCGGCGCCAAGCACGCAGAAATGTCAGGCGATGTGTGCGCAGACGGCTCCGGCGGATGTTTTCGGCGCTATGTGCGCCGATGTCGTTTTGGGCGCATAAGTTTTATGCGCCGACGGTGATTTGGGCGCAGAAGGTACTTTGGGCGCAGAAGTCGTGGTGCCGAAATTTTAGGCGCCGTTCGCTGAGGCTCTGTCGGTCCTGTCGGATCCGATGGCCAATGTTGTCTCGGCAAGTCCTTACCTCCAAGCCTGGAGGGTTGAGGATCCCAAGACTACGCTCATTTTTGCGATGGAGCCGTTGTTGTCAAGGGGCCAGGCGAAGAATGAGCCTTCAATGGCTCCAAAAAACTAAAAAGTTCCCGTATCCTATAAGCCCGCTGTTTTTGGGCTCGGGGACATTCGGGCACAAAATTCACAATTTTGTAAATTGTGCTCTGGCCCCAGGTATCAGTCATGGCCATCCGTGACCGACATTACCTTGCCACAGGTACAGGGTTTAAACCCCGACTTTTTTGACTTTTGAAGAAAAAAATAAATGCTGAGGAGAAGTCAGCCCCATGTGTGATCCCGTTCGCGGAAAGAACAGACTGAGGAGAATCTGTTACTTTCCTGCGCGGGAACACTCACGCAGCCGCAGAGAGCTAAAATCTAAATCTCTGCTTGGTAAAGCTCTGCCTCCCGGACCTGATTGACAGATCCATAGAAACATAGAAACATAGAAACATAGAAATGACGGCAGAAGAAGACCAACCGGTCCATCCAGTCTGCCCAGCAAGCTTCACACATTTGTTCTCATACTTAACTGTTTCTCTTGGCTCTTAGTAACCTTATGTTCTAATTCCCTTTTCACCCCCACCATTAATGTAGAGAGCAGTGCTGGAGCTGCTTCCAAGTGAAATATTAAGTTTGATTAGTTGGGTAAGCGGCAGCATAGCTCTCTGCCATGAAGCAGAGGGCAATGCTGGAAATGTGTGAAGTATCAGTTTTTCTTTTCCCCTGTCATTGAAGCAAGGAGTCATGCCGGACATGCACCGAAAGTGAAGAATGCCTTGAAAGTCACATTAACTATCATCAAATATTGAAAAGCCTAATAATTGGTAATACCTATAAGCCCATGAACCCATCCCTGTTTTTTTTTCTTTTTTTCTTTTCTTTTTTTAATTGGGAGATGGATGCCCTTCATCCTTCTACTCTGTGAAGGTGGACACCTACCACCGGCCACTGGCATCCCGCTCCGTTAATGCCTCTGTGGCTACTGCCGCTCCATGCAGTGTTTTACTACCTGCTCTTTATATGCGTCCTCTAGAACTGATGGATCCCATCCCTGGGTTTTTTTATTATTTATTTAATTGGGAGATGACAGCCCTCCATCCTTCCGCTCCGTGAAGGTGGACACCTACCACTGGCCACTGGCATCCCGCTCCGTGAATGCCTCTGTGGCTACTGCCGCTCTGTGCAGTATTTTACTACCTGCTCTTTATATGGACACCTACCACTGGCCACTGGCATCCCGCTCCGTGAATGCCTCTGTGGCTACTGCCGCTCCGTGCAGTATTTTACTACCTGCTCTTTATATGTGTCCTCTAGACCTGATGGATCCCATCCCTGTTTTGTTTTTTGTTTTTGTTTATTTAATTGGGAGATGACAGCCCTACATCCTTCCGCTCCATGAAGGTGGACACCTACCACTGGCCACTGGCATCCCGCTCCGTGAATGCCTCTGTGGCTACTGCCGCTCCGTGCAGTATTTTACTACCTGCTCTTTATATGCGTCCTCTGGACCTGATGGATCCACAATATTTATCCCATGCCCCTTTGAAGTGCTTCACAGTTTTGGACTTCACCACTTCCTCCGGAAGGGCATTCCAGGCATCCACCACTCTCTCCGTGAAGAAATTCTTCCTGACATTGGTTCTTAGTCTTCCTCCTTGGAGCCTCAGCTCGTGACCTCTGGTTCTGCTGATTTTTTTCTGTTGGAAAAGGTTTGTCATTGTCTTTGGATCGTTAAAGTTTTTCAAGTATCTGAAAGTTTGAATCATATCACCCCTGCTCCTCCTTTCCTCCAGGGTGTACATATTTAGATTCTTCAATCTCTCCTCGTATGTCAACCGATGAAGACCCTCCACCTTCCTGGTCGCCCTTCTCTGTACCGCCTCCAACTTGTCCTTGTCTCTTTGTAGATACGGTCTCCAGAACTGAACACAGTACTCCAGGTGAGGCCTCACCAAGGACCTGTACAAGGGGATTATCACTTCCCTTTTCTTACTCGATATTCCTCTCTCTATGCATCCCAGCATTCTTCTGGCTTTTGCAATCGCCTTGTCGCATTGTTTCGCCGACTTCATATCATTAGACACTATCACCCCAAGGTCTCTCTCCTGCTCCGTGCACATCAGCCTTTCCCCCCCATCGAATACAGTTCATTCGGATTTCCACTCCCCAAATGCATGACTTTGCACTTCTTGGCATTGAATTTCAGCTGCCATATCTTCGACCACTCTTCCAGCTTCCTTAAATCCCGTCTCATTCTCTCCACTCCTTCCGGCGTGTCCACTCTGTTGCAGATCTTAGTGTCGTCCGCAAAAAGACAAACCTTACCTTCTATCCCGTCCGCAATGTCGCTCACAAAGATATTGAACAGGACCGGTCCCAACACCGATCCTTGCGGTACACCACTTAAAACCGCTCTCTCTTCAGAGAAAGTTCCATTTACCATCACGCATTGTCTTCTGTCCGTCAACCAGTTTGCAATCCAGGTCACCACTTCGGCACTCACTCCCAAGCTTTTTGTTTTATTCACCAGTCTCCTGTGCGGAACCGTATCAAAAGCTTTGCTGAAATCCAAGTAGATGACATCTAGCGCTCTTCCTTGATCCAATTCCTTGGTTACCCAGTCGAAAAAGTCAATCAGATTTGTCTGACAGGATCTTCCCCTGGTGAATCCATGCTGCCTCTGGTCCATCAATTCTCCGGACTGTAGATATTTCACTATTCTCTCTTTCAACAGTGACTCCATTACTTTTCCCACCACCGAAGTGAGGCTAACCGGTCTGTAGTTACCAGCCTCTTCTCTGTTCCCACTCTTGTGAAGCGGGACCACCACCGCTCTTCTCCAATCACTCGGCACCACTCCCGTTTCTAGGGATCTATTGAACAGGTCACACAGCGGACCCGCCAGCACATCTCTGAGCTCCCTCAGAATCCTTGGATGAATCCCATCAGGCCCCATGGCTTTGTCCACTTTCAGATTCTTTAGCTCTTCCCATACATTTTCTACTGTAAAATGATTTTCATCTATTCCACTACCCTCCAGCTTCTTGTGTAGAAATGGTCCTTCTCCATGACAGCATGGCTAATTCAGCTCTGCTATCGACGGGAAAACTCCGATACTACCTTAGGTAAGAACTTAGGGTGAGTACGGAGTACTGCCCAGTCCTGCAGAAGTTTAGTGTAAGGCAGATAGGTAACTAGAGCCTGCAACTCACTAACTCTGCGAGCAGAAGTGATTGCCAAAAGGAAAATCACTTTCCATGTGAGATAGCGAAGATCACAAGAATGGGGAGGCTCGAATGGTGGTTTCATGAGCCGACCCAAAACCAGGTTGAAGTCCCAAAAAGGGGCCGGAGGGCGTAGTGGAGGCTTGAGGTGAAGCAAGCCCTTCAAAATACGTGTTACGAGGGGCTGTACTGAAATAGGAATGTCCCCGATACCTTTATGGAAGGCAGCTACCGCACTGACATGCATTCTGATGGAGGAAGTTTTTAGACCTGATTCTGACAAGTGCCAGAGATAGTCTAGAAACTTTGTGGTGGGACAGGTAAAGGGGTCAAGGGATTGAGAAGACCACCATGACTTAAATCTGTTCCATTTATAAAGGTAGGATTTTCTCGTGGAAGGCTTCAGCGGAGCAATCAGGACACGGGAAACTGGTTCAGAAAGGTAAAGTGGGTGAAGAATTAACCTTTCAACATCCAGGCCGTCAGGGACAAGGCTTGAAGATTGGGGTGGCATAGGTACCCGTCGTTTTGAGTGATCAGAAGCGGGTCCTTTCCCAAGGGAATGTGCCTGCTAAGAGGGATTCTGAAGTATTGGGAACCACATTTGGCGTGGCCAGTGAGGTGCTATCAGGATCATGGTTCCCTTGTCCTCTCGTAACTTCACGAGAGTCTTGGAGAGAAGTGGAAGGGGAGGGAATGCATATAGGAGACCGGTTGCCCATGAGAGGGAGAACACATCTCTTGGCTGAGAGTGTTGGCTGCGAGTGAGAGCAAAAGTTCTCTACTTTGCGGTTTTGAAATGTCGCAAAGAGATCTATATGAGGGTAACCCCATTGTTGGAATATCGAGTCTGCAACTGAGGGGTTGAGAGACCACTCGTGCGGTTGAAAGGTGCGACTCAGCTTATCTGCCAACACAATGTCCACTCCCAGCAAGTAGGTGGCCCTGAGGTACATCGAGTGAGAGAGGGCCTCCGACCATATCTGCGCAGCTTCCTGGCACAGAAGGTAGGAGCCCGCCCTCCCTGTTTGTTGATGTACCACATGGCCACCTGGTTGTCCATCTGATTCAGGATGACCTGATTGGACAGGCAATCCTGAAATACCCTGAGAGCATATCTGATGGCTCAAAGCTCCAGGAAATTGATTTTGTGTTTGGCTTCCTCTGGAGACCAAGATCCTTGTGCCTGCACTTCGGCCACGTGGGCTCCCCAGCCGAGGTTGGAAGCATCAGTGGTAAGAATTATTTGAAGATCTGGAGCCTGGAAGGGCAAGCCTTGGAGGAGATTGATCTGATTTTTCCACCAGGCCAGAGACTGATGGAGTGAGTCGGTGACGTGGACAATGGTCGACAGGGGCTGAACGGATTAAGTCCATTGTGACCTTAGAGTTAACTGCATAACTCTCATGGCCAAGTGGGCCATTGGGGTTACCTGAACTGAGGACACCATGTGTCCCACAGCAGGATGAGGAAGTGGCGTGCAGTCGTGCGGTGTTGCGACTATAGCTGGTGTGCGAGAGAGACGAGAGTGAGAGCTCGCTGTCCAAGTCTGCCCCTATGAATGATAGAGTTTGAGATGGGACTAAGTAGGATTTGTCATAGTTGACGAGAGACGGGAACACCTTGAGTCCTGAGGAAGGCTGCAACTACTACGAGGCATTTTGTGAAGACTCGTGGTGCAGACGCGGGGCCAAATGGAAACACTCGGTATTGATAGTGCTTGGGGCCTACCAGAAATCTCAGGTATCTGCGATGAGATGGAGTTATCGCAATATGTATGTATGTGTCCTGGAGGTCTAGAGAGCGGAGCCAGTCTCCTCTTTGTGCAGAAAAAAGAAGACTGAAGGGGGACCCCTGCTGGCTGCAGGGTTAGTGCCATGCTGGGCATGCCCAGTAGGTGCCAGTCAAAGTTCTAGAAACTTTGATAAAAGTGTTCCGTGATTGGGCTCCATCTTGTGATGTCACCCATATGTGAGGACTACCATCCTGCTTGTCCTGTGTGAAAGCTAGAGTCTCCGATTACCTATTATAGCAGAATAGGATGCATTGTGAGATCCACGATGAGAGGGTCCTTTTTAATAGCAGGAGCCCAGGGGCATTAGGGTTAAAGGAGGTGAAGAGTTGAGAGGCCCTTGACTCAGAGTGGGTACAGCGCTTGCAGTAGGCCAAGGCACGCTTGCAAACCAAGGTGTGCAGCCATCTCTCAGCATCCAACTTATTTATTTATTTATTTATTTAAGGTTTTTATATACCGGCAATCATGAGCACATATCTTGCTGGTTTACATGAAACGGGAGTGCATTAGATACATCAACTAGAACTGTGGTGATCGAAGGAGCAGTTACAAATAACAGGGGTAGCAGAACTTGGATAAGAAGGAAGAGATAGGAAAGAATAAACGGTTAAACGGTATATAAATAAATTAAATGCTATGTATAGATGGCATGATTAATGGCTGAATATTTTGAAGTCCTTGGTTTGAGTCCGTGACTTGTGACATTAGATTGTGTCTGGGAAAGCTTGCTTGAATAACCAAGTTTTAAGTCTTTTCCTAAAAGTTAAGAGGCAGGGTTCCAGTCTGAGATCTGTAGGAATGGAATTCCACAGGGAAGGGCCAGCTGTGGAGGTGGCACGATCTCTTAGAGTGATGTGTCTGGTCATTTTCGCAGGAGGAACTTTGAGGGCGCCTCGGTAAACATTTCTGGTAGGTCTTGTCGAGTTGTGCACTTGGAGGGGGATTTGTAGATCGAGGAAGATGCGTTGATGAATAGTTTTGAAGATGACACATATGGCTTTATACATGATACGGAAGTGGACGGGTAGCCAATGTAACTCTTTCAGAATAGGTGATATGTGGTCTCTTTTTCTTGCGCCTGTTAGTAATCGGGCTGCTGAATTTTGAACCATCTGTAGTGGTTTGGAATAGGATGAGGGCAGACCTAGCAATAGGGAATTGCAGTAGTCTAATTTTGCAAAAATGACTGCTTGGATGATCGTTCTGAAGTCTTGAGCATGGAAGAGAGGTCTTATCCTCTTCAGAACCTGGAGTTTATAGAAGCAGTCTTTGGTTGTTTTGTTGATATGTGCCTTGAAGTTTAGCCGGTTGTCTATTAACACTCCTAAGTCTCTAACTTGTGTGGTAGGTAGGTTGGTGGGAAGAGTAGTGTTGGAGATATTGTTTTCGGGAGAGATGAGTAGGATTTCTGTCTTGGAAGAGTTTAATATGAGGTGTAAGTTGTTTAGTAGTTGTTTGATTTTCAGGTGGCATGATTCCCAGTAGTCAATAGTTTTAGAGTATGTGTCTTTGTAGTTTTGTAAAGAAGATCGGCAAGTCGATGGTCTGGTTGAGGTGGAAGGCCAAAACCACTTTGGGGAGGAAGAAGGGGTGTGTACGTAGTGTCACTTTATCATGGTGGAACTTTAGATATAGTGAGTAATGTACTCGTGCCTGCAGCTCGCTCACCCTCCTGGCCGAGGTGACGAAGACTAAGAACAAGACCTTCCAGGAAAGATACCTCAGATGGCAATTGTCCATGGGCTCGAAGGGCAGAAACATCGATTGTTCCAGAAGCAGGTTAAGGTCCCACGGAACTGGCAGTTTTTGGACTGGTGGGCACAGATGCAGGATGCCCTTCATGAACTTTGAGATTACTGGGTGGCAGGACACCAGGGTGCCCCCATGAGGAAGATGGTACACGGCAATCGCACTGACATGTACTCTGAATGATGCAGTTGCCAATCCCACCTGATATAGAGAGTGGAAATACTCCAATAGCCATTCCGGTGGGCAGGAGAAGGGATTCACATCGTGCTCTTTGCACCAGTTTGAGTATCTGGCCCACTTGGCCTGTTTGTTTTGCCTTGTGGACAACTTCCTGGAGCACACCAATACCTCCTGGATTGGTGGTAGTAGACTCAAATACGACAGTACTGTCCTTTCAACCTCCATGCCGCGAGGTGAAGCGGTGGGCACATGGGGTGGTTGAGGGATCCCCCTTCCTGTGATAACAGATTCTCGGTCTGCCCCAGGGCAGTGGTTGTTTGACGGAGAGCCGCACCAGGTACGCTGTCGGGTCCATGCCGGCACTATGAGGATGAGGTTGGCTCTGTCCGTGATCCATTTTTGCAGATCTCTCGAGATCAGCGGGACGGGCGGAAAAGCAACTACAGCCCTTGCTTCCACGAGATGAGGAAGGCATTCTGTGCTATGCAATGCTTGATGAGGTATACTTAACAAAACGCTCGCACCTTTCTGTTGCATAAAGGTCTATACTCCCATTTTGGAAAATTCAGTCTGCTACCCCCTGGTCGAGCTCCCAGTCATGGGGCTGGAAGATCCTGCTCAACTTGTCCACATTCCCAACGCCTGGGAGATAGCTCAACTGGGGGGAGATCCCGTCTGTCTCCGCCCACTCCCAGATGTGCAGCACTCCTTGGCAGAGTTTCTGAGAACTGGACCCTCCTTATTTATGTAAAACATCGCTGTCTGATTGTCGATATGGACCATCACTGCTTTCCCTCGTAGCACAACCCTAAACATGCACATAGCGTAATGCACCATGCGCAGCTCCAACAGATTGATCCACTGTGCTCTCGCTTGCAGGGACTGCCTCTGGCATATGTAGGCTCCCCAGCCCTGGACGGAGGCATCCGTGGTTAAGATGACCTGGTGCTGAGGCTGCCGGAAGGACACGCCCTCGGTCAGTGCTCTGGACTGCAGCCACCACTGAAGATCCTCTCATGCTTGCAGTGACTAGCACTCGTTGTGACAAGGGATACAGATGATGTATCCACTGTACTTTCAGACCCCACTGCAGTCTGTGCATATGCAAGCGCGCATTCAGCACCACCTGAATTGCCGCTACCACATGGCCTAAGAGGATCAGCACTTGCTTGGCCGGCACATGTCTGGTCACTAGTAGTTGTGCTGCCAGGGCCCTTTATAGTGTGTGCCCTGAACTCTTGTAAGTAGGCCTTGCCGACTCTCATATTGATAACTGCTCCGATGAACTGCAGAACTTACATTGGCCGCAGGTGCGAATTCTCGTAGTTGATCAGTAGGCCCAAGTTCCCCATGCAGTCGGTAGTGGTCTGCAGGCTGTGCTGCAAGGCAGACTGGCTCAGGGCTACTACCACCAGTCTGTCGTCGAGGTAGAGGAACAGCTGTACTCCCTGCCTCCTGAGGTGGGCAGCCACTACTGCAAAGCATTTAGTGAAAACCCTGGGGGAGGATGACAGTCCACAGGGGAGCACCTTGTATTGGAAATGCTGTTACCTGACTTGGAAGCAGAGGTACTGCCAACAGGAACGGTGGATAGGAACATGGGCAAACGCATCTTTCAGATCCATCGCACTCATCCAATCGCTGGGCTGTAAGAAAGTGAGGATGGTCTTAAGGGTGGTCATCTTGAATTTTTCCGTGCACATGAACTTGTTCAGTACTCTCAGGTCCAGCATGGGTTACACAGCATGTCAGCGAGTCATTCCTGTACCTCTGGTAGGAGATCAGAGGCCCGCAGCCATGCCGTTCTACTGATGCCATCTCAAAAACACTGGAGTTCACATGGACCACGTGTTTTCTGCAGTCCAGGCCCTTGTGTACCAGCGACGAGGGTGCCTCCTGCTGCACCTGCTTCCAGATGTTTCGTGAATACTGGCTCACGAGGCGCTGGTAGGCAGCAATGCAGGCAATAAGCATGATGCCTTGAAATACTTTCCTCACAAGAGTGTCCATCTCTCTACAGTGAAGACTTCCTTCACTTCTCTGGAGGAGATGGGTCTGAAGAGAGGCCCACGGAGCAGGACTCCGAAATTTCATCCTGCCAGGAGTTATAGGGTTCCTTATCCTCATCTTAGACGACAGGGTATGGGTCCCTAGGTGCTCGGCCCTTGTTCAGACCTGCAGGCACCAGCAGAACTGAAAAAGGGGTGGCAAGCTTCACTGGCACTTCCTCGAAGGAGGAACCAGCGACAAACATCGTATCAGGTAGCAAAACACTGCACGGAGCGGCAGTAGCCACAGAGGCATTCACGGAGCAGGATGCCAGTGGCCAGTGGTAGGTATTCCACCTTCACGGAGCGGAAGGATAAAGGGCTGTCATCTCCCAATTAAATTAAAAAAAAAAACAACAGGGATGGGATCCATCAGGTCTAGAGGACGCATAGAAAGAGCAGGTAGTAAAACACTGCACGGAGCGGCAGTAGCCACAGAGGCATTCACGGAGCGGGATGCCAGTGGCCAGTGGTAGGTGTGCACCTTCACAGAGCGGAAGGATGAAGGGCAGCCATCTCCCAATTAAAAAAAAAAAAAACAAAAAAAGTAAAAAAACAGGGATGGGTTCATGGGCTATAGGTATTACCAATTATTAGGCTTTTCAATATTTGATGATAGTTAATGTGACTTTCAAGGCATACTTCACTTTCAATGCATATCCAGCATAGCTCCCTGCTTCAACGACAGGGGAGAAGAAAAACTAATACTTCACACATATCCAGCATTGCCCTCTGCTTCATGGCAGAGAGCTATGCTGCCGCTTACCCAACTAATAAAACTTAATATTTCACTTGGAAGCAGCTCCATCACTGCTCTCTACATTAATAGTGGGGGTGAAAGGGAATTAGAACATAAGGTTACTAAGAGCCAAGAGAAACAGATAAGTATGAGAAAAAATAAGTGTGAAGCTTGCTGGGCAGACTGGATGGACCGATTGGTCTTCTTCTGCCGTCATTTCTATGTTTCTATCAGTAGGGGGAGGCCTCAGTGCCCCACTGTGCACGGACGCTGTTCCAGGAACTGACTGGTCCGGGAACAGACGCCAGCTGGGTCTGTAACATCTATGAGCACGTACAGCTTTTCCAGAAGTGGTACAAGGACAGGCAGCACCAGGTCTGGTACAGTCTCTGCCACATGGCCAAAACCCTGCAGCGCCCAGTCCACCACTAGTTGGACTCAATGCTGTAGCTTCTCTTTGAACTTTGCCGATGCGAAGACCAACTGGGAGGAAGGAGGGGTAGCCAGATCTTCTTTGGACCCTCAAGGTGGATCGGAGGTTGGCATCAGGACCGGAGGAGACAGTTGAAGACCTCCAGCACCAATGGAGAATTAGCACTCCGCCATGGGGGGTCGCTTATGGGGCATCATGTAAAAGCCAGTAAATCCCCGTGTCCGGCTCCATGCATTGAAGGGGACCAATGCCGATGCTTCTTCGGCTTCCCTCAATGCTCAGCCTGGTTCTTCCCCAGTGCCGAGGTTGATGGCGAGGAACCAGACATCCTCGGCCTGCAGGAGATAGACGATGGAAGCTCTCCAGCGCCCCTGTCCACTGGCAACATCGATGAAACCAATTGCCCCGCCGATGTCCATGGCTTGGTGTCCAGCAGTGCGGCTCCTTGGTCCTTTGATGCCGATATCACTGATGCCTCGGACTTCTTCAATCCATGATCTGCTCCATCTTGTCAAGTCAAAGTAGTCATCCCTTCAGGGTCACCTGGGTGCATATGCAGGAACTCCGGATGTCATGCGATATCCCCTAGGCAGAGCACATGTCTCATGAGAATCCATAATGGACATGATCCTCTGGCACCGGGGTATCGCCAAAAAATGGACATGGCCATGACAGACAAGACAAGGTACACTAATGGAAGAATATATTGGCGGGGCATCGATGACCAGACCAATGCACCGCCACCATGGTGAAATCAATGGTGAAAGGAAAAAAAAAACAAAAACTTACCTGAATCACTAAAAACATTGACTAGACAACACTATGGGAAGGGCACAGAGATGTACCCAATGATGCAACAATGAGAAAAACCCAAAAAAAATGTGAGAAAAATAAAATTTTCCACAAGACCAAAAACAGCCAAAGTGAGCAAACTCACATCGTGAGGTTTACAGCTCCGTGGAAAAAGGGAGACTGGAGAGGGACCCTGCATGGACGCCTGTTATAGAGCATGATGGGCATGCTCAGTGTGCCTAGTCAAAGGTCTAGAAACTGACATGTTTTCCCCATCTGGGCTCCGATGTCACCCATGTGTGAAGACTACCTTCCTGCTTGTCCTCTGAGAATAGAACCCACACAGGAGGCAGCAATACTGGACCTAATGCTTATAAAATGGGAGTGTGTTTCAGATGATGTAGAGCAGGGGTCGGGAACCCATGGCTCGCGAGCCAGATGTGGCTCTTTTGAGGGCTGCATCTGGCTCGCAGACAAGTGTCGCCACACTTTCCCGCTGACCCAGCTGCTTCCCGGTCCTCCTCTGCCCGGGCTTAAAATGCTGTCAGCCCGGGCGGAACGCGGCAGGACAGCTGGAGTCAGCGGCACCGGTGTGCTCTCTTCTTGCCACCCCCCCCCCCCCGCGGCCCAGAAGAGGAAGTGGAGAGTATCGGGTGCGTGCGCGGCAAGAAGAGGCCACGCTAGTGCGCTCGGCATCGGCCCGAAGAAAAGAAGACTGCAGCGCGGCTCGGAGGAAAATGAAGAGGTTCAGCCGCGGCCGATGGGACTCCGCCTCCGCGAGGGCTGAAAATGAAGAGATTAGCGTTGGCAGGAGGCTGCTGCTGCCGCGAGTTCCCGGGGTGGGGGGGGGGAGAGAGAGAGTGAATGAGCGAGCAAACATCGCTCATTCACTCTCTCTCTCCCCCACCCCGGGAACTCGCAGCAGCAGCCTCCTGCCAACCTCCCGCCAAGCCTTCCCGGACCCCTCAGACACACATTAGACGATGAACCGGCTCATGAGCAATGGAACCCAGATCCTCTCTAAATACTTCACAAGCATCAGTACTTTCATAACAGCTCAACTAGCACTAGCACGGACTTTTAGGTCTTAGTTTCTTAACTTACTACCCTTTTAAGCCTTCTTTCCAGCTGTTCTAAGCTTCCAAGTTTTGCAGTCCTTGTTAAATGTAACTTTGTTTTTCTCCTGATTATAATAAGTTGTTTATGTTTACTGTTTATGTCCCTGTTCGATGTAAACCGACCTGATAAGGTATTTAACTTTGAAGGTCGGTATAGAAAAATGCTAAATAAATAAAATAAATAATAAACTTTTTTGTTAAAAAAGAAAAGTATGGAGGAAAAAGCCGCCGGTATGGTTTTTCTAGAAAAGTAGCTGAAAACGGAATAAAAGGTTTCATTCATAAACTACATGAAATCGTAGAAAGATCAAGATAGACAACAGTATCTGAAAAAGCTAACATAAGCTGGGAAAGTAATCAGGAATGCAAAGATGCAAATGGAGGTAAACTAACAATTAGAGTAAAACAGGGTTACAAGATTTTTTATGTTATTTTTAAGACATGTTAATAAGAGAAATATGCAAAAGCGGCATTCTGAAGCTTAAAGGCGAAGGGAAGGTATATGTAGAGACTGACAAGGAAAAAGAAAAATTGTTTAACAAATATTTTTGTTCAGTATTCACTGTGGAAAAGTCAGGAGCAGGACCACATAAAACAAACACGAAGAAGATTGGAAGTGAAGTAAACCTCAATCAATATTTAGAAAAGTGTATTCCTGAGGAGCTTACTAAACAAAATAGATAAAGCAATGGGGCTGGATGCGATAGATCTGAGGGTATTAAGGGAATTTGGAGAAGTTCAGGCAGCTTCACTGGCTGACCTTTTCAATACTTCTTTAGAATCAACAATAGTTCCTGAGGACTGGAGACAGGCGGATATGATTCCTGTTCACAAAAGTGGAAGTGAGGAGGAGGCTGGAAACTACAGGCCAGATAGTCTGACCTCTGTGGTAAGCAAATTAATGGAATCACTGCTAAAGTAGTTTCTGGAATCCAATGGATTACAAGAACCAAGGCCACATTGCTTTACCAGTGGTAGGACTTGTCAGTCAAATCTGAACAATTTCTTTCATTATGTGACCAAAGAGTTGGATCAAGGGAGCATGTTAGATGTAGTGCATTTGGATTTTAATAAGGCCTCTGACATGGTTCCACATAAGCAACATAAATAAATTGAGCGCCCTTGGCATGGGCACTAGAATGACTTGACTGTGTTAGAAACTGGTTGACTGGGAGAGGAAAGTGGTAAATGGAGTTCACACCAAGGAGAGAGATCCTACTAGTGGTGTATCTCAGGGATCAGTCCTTAGACTGGTTCTTTTCAACATTTTTGTGAGCAACACTGCAGAAGGATTATCGGGAAAAGTTTGTCATTTTGCCAAAGAAACAAAAATCTGCAACAGGTTAGACAGTCAGTAACCTGTGGAAAACATGAGAAGGGATTGAACAAAGTTCAAGAAATGATATAGGGTCTGGCATCTAAGATTTAAAGCTAAAATAAAAAGTTATACATTAAAGCTGCAAAAAAAAAACCCCAAAGGAGAGGTACAATTTGGGATGAAATTCTATGCACAAAACAAGATCGGGATCTAGGAGTGTTCATATCAGATGATCTTAAGGTGGCCAAACGGTGAATACGGTGATGGTAAAAGTAAAAATCTGGTTGGCGACATAAGAGGAGGAATTGGTAGGCAGAAAGCGCAGTTGCTTACCTGTAACAGGTGTTCTCCTAGGACAGCAAGATGTTAGTCCTCACATGTGGGTGACATCATCCAATGGAGCCCGGTACAGAAAACTTTTGTCAAAGCAGACTGAGCATGCCCAGCCTGCTCTCTGCGCATCCATGCGAGGTCCCCCTTCAGTCTCGTAATATAGCAAAAATACGAGCGAGAAAAATAACACAACAAACCGAAGGTGAACCCAAAATCATGGGGAGGTGGGCGGGATCCCTGAGGACTACCATCCTACTGTCCTAGGAGAACACCTGTTACAGGTAAGCAACTGCGCTTTCTCCTAGGACAAGCAGAATTGCAGTCCTCACATGTGGACTAACGCGTTTTCTGTCGCGGGCCCTATTCTGTGGAATGCCTTGCCTGACGCTTTGAGATTAATTTCGAATCGAAAAGAGTTTAAGAAAGCATTTGTGAACATAGAAACTATGAATTAGTAACCATATAGCCATGAAGTTAGCTCTTCCTACTACTACCATTATTACCATAGTTGCTTTCGTTTTTCCTTCTTTTAGTTTTGTAACGTAGCAGCCAATTATTTACTATCCTAGTTCAAAATGTTTATGTTATTGATCATGCCCATTAATTGTATTTTTATTCAAACTTTGTTTAGATGTTTATTTTATATTTTGTTTATTTTATTTATATTATTTTAGTTTTTATTTTATTTTAAATGAATTTTGATTATAAGTATATTGTTTGTAAACCGTTTTGATCGATTTTTTGAATTGGTAAACGGTATATTTATTTATTTATTTTATTTATTTAAGGTTTTTCTATACCGGCATTCATGAAAGCGTTCACATCATGCCGGTTTACATGAAACAGGGGTGTGAAGAACAAACCAAGAACATAACTAAACGTGATGAAGAGATGCAGTTACAATTAACAGGGGCTGTAAACTGGGAGGAGGAAAAATAGAGAGAGAAAGAGGAGGTTAATTATATACAATAGTACAGTATATATACATAATCCGAAATATATAGTTGCTGAGTGGAGTCTTTAATGGTTGGCGTGTTAAGTGGATATAAATACATTAAATAAATAAAATAATTAAACAGAGCTCCAGACTGTCCCAATGACCAGAGAGACCCATAGTAGCCGAATAGGGTGCCAATGGGCACAACACAACTGCAATGCTGTTGGGAAAACAGGGGGCATTCTGGTCCCATAGAGAGCACGATGAGAAATAGTTGGGTTCAGGTCTGGAATAGATTGCGCAGGACAGACTGGCCGAAAGTGCTGTCCTAGCAACTCTCTCTGTCAAGGTAGTAGTGAGCCACAAACGTGTGCAGAAAACTCCAGGTCCCGGCCCTACAAATTTCAGCGACAGGGACTGCTAGTAGATGGGCCCCTGACGCAGCCATGGCCCACACAGAGTGAGCTTTCACCCTGCCAGCCAGCTGAAGGCCTGCCTGCTCATAGCAGAAGGCAATGCAAATCTGCTAGCCAGTTTGACAAGGTTTGCTTCCCCATCGCTGCTCCCAGTCTATTGGGGTCAAACGACACAAAGAACTGGGTGGACTGCCTATGGGCCGCTGTCCAATCCAAATAGAAAACAAGTGCCCGCTTGCAGTCCAGGTTGTGGAGAGCATGTTCCCCCGGGTGGGAATGAGGCCATGAGAAGGATGATGGACTGGTTGATGTGGAAAGCAGTCACCACCTTAGGCAGAAATTTTGGATGTGTATGCAGCACCACACAATCATGGAAGAACTTCATGTAGGGAGCATATGTGACCAGGGCTTGGATCTCACTGACCCTGCAAGCGGAAGTGATCGCCACCAGGAACATGACCTTCCAGGTGAAGAACTTAAGGTCTCAGGACTTGAGAGGCTCAAATGGATGCCGCATTAACCTCGTCAGGACAACACTGAGATCCCACGGGGTAGCTGGCAGTCGAAGCAGGGGCTTCAGCTAAACGAGGCCCTGCATGAAGCATCCGACAAGAGGCTGGACCGAAATGGGTGCACTGGCAACACCCTGGTGATAGGAGCTGAGGTGTACACAGACCGAGCTGGTTTGGAGGCCAGACTCGGACAGATGCCAGATGTAATCCAGCAGGCAGGGCAGCGGACAGGAGAAAGGGTTCAGTCCGTGACCACCGTATCATATGGAAAAATGCTTCCAATTCAAGCTGTAAGACTTTTGGGTGGAAGGATTCCAGGACTTAGTCAAGACCCTGGAAACACCATCCGAGAGCTGCACAGGCTGGAGGATCATGCGCTCAACATCTACACCATGAGGGCCAGGGCCCAGAGGTTCAGGTGGCGCAGGGTTCCCTGGTTCTGTGATATGAGGTTGGTAGCCAGCCCCAGTGGGACAAGTGCGCTCACTGACAGGTCTTGGAGAAGAGGGAACCACACCTGCCTTAGCCTGGAGGAAGCCACCAGGATCTTGGTCCCCCCATCCTATTGCAGTTTCGTCAGAGTTATCGAGAGGAGCGGGATAGGGGGTAGGGGGATGCGTACAGGAGACCCTGACCCCAGTGAATGGAGAAGGCATCGCAGGCCGGATGGCCTTTACCCGGAATCAGGGAGCAGAATCTGTTCATCTTGTGATTGTGGGGGGGAGGCAAACAAGTCCATGTTTGGCGTTCCCCAGCAAAGGAACAAGTCTGCTGCCATCACAGGGTTCAGAGACCACACGTGTGGCCGGAAGGACTGTTGAGGCCGTCCGCCAGTGTGTTTAGGTGACCCAACAGGTAGGTGGCCCGTAGATACATCCCCTCTGGAAAGGGCTCAATCCCAGACCCACGCTGCCTCCTGGCAGAGAAGGAACGAGCCTGTGCCGCCCTGCTTGTTGATGTACCACATCGCGACCTGGCTGTCCATTCTGATAAAGGACAACCTTGGCGGACAGCCTGTTCTGGAAAGTCCCACAAGGCGTACCGGATCGCCCGAAGCTCCAGGAAGTTTATCTGACAGCGAGTTTCGGCTGCAGTCCAGAGGCCCCAAGTATGCAGGTTGTCCATGTGTGTCCCCGTCCCCCCCACCCCTGAGATGAGGCATCATGGTGAGGGTCATCTGGGGCGGTGCGAGCTGAAACAGGAGCCTGGTTTCCAAATTAGGGAGGGCTTCCCACCAGAGCAGAGAGAGGCGGAGAGGGTCCGTGACCGTGACCAGAGCCTCCAGGTCCTGGGATGCCTGCCACCACTGAGACCGCAAGGCCCACTGAGGGTTCCTCATGCGGAGGTAGGCCAAGGGAGTCACATGGATAGAGGCCTCCATGTGGTCCAGCAGGGGGAGCAGTAGGTGGGCTGGCACCCTCTTGCTGTTGCAAATGAGGGCGGCCAGCAAGGAGAGGGCGAACACCCAATCCTTGGGCAGAAAAGCCTTTGCTTGTGCCATGTCCAGCCTGGCGCCTATGAAGTCTAGCCGTGGAGACTGACAGAGATGCAACTTGGGGAAGTTGATGACAAATCCCAATGTCTGCAAGGTCTGAACTGTCAGGGCCAGGGCTTGCAAGGCCCCTGAGAGGGAATTGCTCTGGATTAGCCAATCGTCCAGGTATGGAAAGACGGAAAGAGCAACACCTGAGGTAGGCAGCCCCAACTGCCAAGCATTTGGCGAAGACACGTGGGGCTAATGCCAGCTCAAAGGGCAGCACTTTGTACTGAAAATGTGCCATCCCCAGGGAACAATTGTAATGTGGGCATAAACCTCCTTTAAGTGGAGGGACAAAAGCCCTTCTCTTTGGAGGAGAGGGGATCAGCATGCTCAGAGAGACCATTTTGAATTTTTTTCTTACGAGAAACCTGTTTAACGCCATGAGGTCCAGAACGGGGCGCAAGCCGCCGTTCCTCTTTGGAATGAGGAAGTACCTCGAGTAGAAGCTGTGGCCCGCTACCTGCGGGGGACCAGTTCTACTGCTCCTGCTGCAAAAAGAGCTGACAGTTCCAACTGAAGGATGACCTAATGGGCAGGCGAACCCCACGATGGACATGGGGGAGTGGTCTCTGAGAGCCTGCTGAATTTCAGGCGGTATCCCTGGCAGATAATGGAGAGGACCCAACGGTCCGAAGTGATTGCTTCCCAAAGGCGGGCAAAGCAAAAGAGCCTGCCACCGACCGGGGGAATCAACCGCCAGGGGAACCGGCGTTTGGCTTGTGCCCCCTCACCGCTAGTCAAAAGCCTATAGAAGTGGCCTGCTGGGAGGTTGGTTGGGTCCTTGGAGCCCGCTGTTGGCGGTTACGAACTCTGGGACTGGTCCAAGGTGGGCGGGCACGGGTGGCAGGAGGATGGTATTTCACTGGGCAGTAAAAAGGCAAGAGCCCGGCCTGGAGGATGGGCCTTTGGAGGGCCTGGTGAGAGAGTTGCTGAAGTTGCTGATCTTTCAACTGCACCATGACCTCTTTCACCTTATCCCCAAACAGGTTCTCTCCTGTACAGGGGAGATCAATAAGCCCATCTTGAACCTTTGGCCGGAGTCCTAAGGCTCGGAGCCAAGTCAACCATCTGGCGCAGACGCCTCCGACCCCTTGAAACATTTTCCTTCAAGTGCCATCAAGCTCCCTGTGTTTGCACCCCGGAGGGGCAGAAGCATGTGTCTGGAAACGTCTAGGCTTCTTAAGTGCAGACTCCACAACCGCCGATTGGTGGGGGAGGTGCCGCCGTTCAAAGCCCACAGCCTGTTCTACCAGATAGGTAGCATTAGCCTTCCTGTTAACCGGGGACACCGATACTGGGTGTTCCCACATACGGAGGAGGAGCTCCTTAAAGATGTCGTGAACTGGCACAACCACGATTTCCTTGGGAGCATCAATGAACTGGAGGATCTCCAGCATCTTCTGGCGGGTATCCTCCTCAGACAGCTGGAAGGGGATGGCCTCTGCCATCGCCCATACAAAGCTGGCAAGAGACAGGTCTTCGGGTGGAGACAGCTCCGAGAGGGGGTCGTCAGAGAACTCCGAGGATAAGTCCAAAGAGTCATCACCCCATGGGTCATAAGGACCCTCTCCTCTTCGCTGGGGCCTAAGCACATAGTGCAGGGGCCGTGAGGGGCAGCGGGTCTGGGCCCCAAGGGCACTGGAGGCCGCAAGGCACCGACAGCATCGATGGAGCCATCGGCCATGGTATGCCAGGGGAAATCAGCGGTGGCCCGGGGAACCGCAGGTAAGGGTGCCTAATCCCCGAGGCCTCATCCTCCTAGGAGGACCCGGGAATCGGGATCGCTCTGGTGGAGGGCATCAGTGGCCAAGGAGACATCAAAGGCCTCTCGAGCACCGGTTGCTTCGGTAGGGCGCTGAAAAGGAAGTCCAGACGCTCCAGCAGGGGTGCAAGCATCGATGGCAGAGACTCGGGCATGGGCACTTCGATGGCAGCTCGGCAGCTGCCGATGCCGCTCCAGAACTGTGATAAGACAGTGACCGGTGTCTATGCTTCCTGATTTCCGACACTCGGCCTGGTCCTTCCCCAGCGCTGAGGATGAGGAGGACCCCGAGGTTAGTGGTAGGGGGGAGACCACAGAGAATCAATCACCCTCTCCCTGATCCTTAGGGTACTGGATAGTGGGACCGCCAGGGGATGAGATGGAGATGGTTCCCCACAGTCCTTGGGCATCAAGAACACCGAAGCTAAAGTAGAGGGTTCTGGATACCCGACTAGCTTCTCCATTTTGTCTAGGCGCGCCCGACGCCCTTTAGGGGAGATTTGGTCACGACGACATCCTCAGACGTCGTGCAAGGCCCCCAGGCAGAGGATGCAGATTAGACGCCAGAATAGTCCAAGTGTAAACTTTATTTGAATGGAGACATGAATTCATACAAATAAAGTTTACACTTGGACTATTCTGGCGTCTAATCTGCATTATTGCCCAAACGGCTTTCTTAGATCGCCTACCCTCTTGCTTCATCAATCCCCCAGGCAGCGGATACATACTTCATGTGGATCCGTGATGAACATGATCCGCGGGCACCGTCAAAAACCGGACGCCATCGAAAAAAGATAGATCGGCGCGTGGTCGATGACCAACGAGCACCACGGTGCAGGAGTCGGGAATCGACTGCAAAGAACGAGGAAAAAAAGGGAAACAAGGGTACTTACTGAATGGAGGAACCGAATGCGAAGGGGGACCCAATGCAGAAAATACCCGAAAAAGTTAACAATTTCAAGGAGTTGGAGCTTCACCACCGTGAGACTACTACACCACGGAAAAGAAGAGACTGAAGGGGGACCTCACGTGGACGCGTGGATAGCAGCAGGCTCCGTGCCAGGCTCCATCAGATGTCACCCACATGTGAGGACTACCATCCCTGCCTGTCCTAGGAGAAAAAAGGAAGTGTACTGCCCCTGTATAAGTCCTTGGTAAGGCCTCATTTGGAATACTGTATACAGTTTCTGCGGACCACATCTTCAAAAGGAAATAAACTGGTTGGAGTTGGTCCAGACGGCAGCTTCTAAAATACAAGTGGTCTTTGTTCTAAAGCATATGGGGACAAAGATCTAAACATGTATATCCTAGAGGAAAGGTGGGATAGGGAAGATGTGATAGAAACATTTAAATACCTTCCATGTTTTCATGCATAGGTGGGCCTCTTTCAAACACAGGAGGCTCTAGAATGACAGGTCATAGGATAAGGGGGTAGACTCCGATGTAACCTAAGGAAATATTTCTTCACAAAGAAGGTAGCTGATGCATGAATAGCCTCCCCATGAAGATGGCGGAGACAAGGGCAGTATCTGATTTTAAGAAAGCATGTGATAAACACAGGATCTCCGAGGTAGTAGGAATTGTAAAGCTTAATAGCCGATGTGGATGGGCAGACTAGACTGTCTTTCAGTCAGCTGAGGGGGAATATGATAGAGGTGTTTAAAATCATGAGAGGTCTAGAACAGGTAGATGTGAATCGGTTATTTACTCTTTCGGATAATAGAAAGACTAGGGGGCACTCCATGAAGTTAGCATGGGGCACATTTAAAACTAATCGGAGAAAGTTCTTTTTCACTCAATGCACAAACTCTGGAATTTGTTGCCAGAGGATGTGGTTAGTGCAGTTAGTATAAGCTGTGTTTAAAAAAAGGATTGGATAAGTTCTTGGAGGAGAAGTCCATTACCTGCTATTAATTAAGTTGGCTTAGAAAATAGCTACTGCTATTACTAGCAACAGTAACATGGAATAGACTTAGTTTTTGAGTACTTGCCAGGTTCTTATGGCCTGGATTGGCCACTGTTGGAAACAGGATGCTGGGCTTGATGGACCCTTGGTCTGACCTAGTGTGGCATGTTCTTATGTTTCTATAATTTATGAAATGCACTAACTTCTAGAATTACCTTTTACATACCAAATCAGAAAATCTGTTGACATAAATAGCACTGATTTTTTTGTGGATGCTAGCCTAAATAACCTACTTTTGGGAATTTGTCCATTAGGTAATTACATTTCTAGGGTGACAATCAAACACACTTTAAAAGGAAAACAGGAGCAAAATGGCCAGAAAGCCCACAATAATCACCGATTACTTACCATATAATCATGTCTTCATATGTAAAACCAAATTTTTCTTCGTTGTGAGCCATATTACATAGAAGCTGCAAAAAAAAAAAAAAAAAAAAAAAAAACCCCACAAGTGATTACTACTAATCATATCTGTAGCACTACTAGATATACACAGCACTGTACAAATATACATAAGACATTCCCTACTCCACAGAGCTTACAAGCTACTCAAGACAGACAAAGCTAAATAGGAGACTTGGTTTCATTTATTATGGAAAAGGTTTAAAACCAACAAGGGAATGGTCAGGAGAAGCAGGGATTAAGATATAAAGCTTGTTCAAAAAGGATGTTCAATCAATGCTAATATATAATAAATGTATGTTTGGTTGGCAAAGCACTAAACTGTGTGGTTTTAAAATATATTACATCAAAGGAATACCAGCAGCAAGTATACAATTATTTTCTTTCATTTTTCCTATTGTAGTTTATTTTATTTTTGTTTACAACTTCCACACCTATGCAATTTATGGTCTTTAATATAATTTTATGAGTCTAAGAAGTTTATGCGTATAAAATAAACAAAACAAGCAAATGTGCATCCCTACTAAAAACTTAGTCCAGTGTTTCTTTATACCATAACAAATGCTTTCTTAATGGTTACTTAAATTTCCTGCTTCAAGTTCTAGGTTCATTAAATTCACAGTTTCCAGACACAGTGAAGGTCATAATATTTAAGGTAGTAACACCATCAAATCAATGGTCTGAGGTGTTAGTAGAATTTTTAACCCAAGCTATCATATAGGATCGGACTAGCCCGGCCCTTCTGGTAGACTTCGTCTCAGCAATTTTTCAAGGAATTCACTATAAAAGTTGTATCTTAAAGAAGTGGGGAAAAAAGTCCAATTTGAATACAGTACACCACTTCTTTATCATCCAAACATAGCCTTCACTTACACATCTGATTTCTTATCCCGTCACTTCTTGGTTCATCAAAACAAGTGTGATAAACCATAACTAGGCTTCATACAACAGTATGTAAATCTCAAATTCCACCAAAAATCTAGTAACTAGTTAAATTTTAATTGCGTGTGGTGACTGTGCTACTTTGCAGAGAGCCCCTTCTTCTTCCCCTGCAGTTTCACAGAAAGCACACATGGACAGTAAAAGACAACTCACTGGATCCCTCTCTCTCCATTTATCTGTACTTCCTCCAACACCTATTGGATCACAGTTTTAAAGGCTGTTCACATTCTGGAATATAGCCAGTTAACTAGGATTCTGGAAAGCTGAGAACATTAAATAAAACCAGTTAGACTTCAGTTTATGATGCAGACCTGATCAGACGTCGGGGGGGGTCAGAGCTCCGGATCGTACCTCCTAAAACTGAGATTTCCCAAGCATGGAAAAGTATTCTCAAGATACAAAAAAAGTTTTGTGTTTGGCATTGGCAGTGGCTTGTAAGTGGATCTAACTGAATTGGATAGGGGCGTCAATTCCCAAAATGGAAATGTGGCAAAGTAAAATGACTCAGATTATGCAGGCAGAGTGGCTGGATGTAATTATGACTAAGCAAAAAATTTCTGCTCGATATGTGGATATTTGAGGGGGTTCTTTGATCAGCTGCAACCAGAGCTAATAGCTGGTGTTCTTGCAATAGGATACTCTATGATCTGGGGTGGTCAACCTAATTCTGCACATTAATATGAGAGGATGCAAAATGTTACCTGAGCTCTTGTAAGCGTTGATATAAGAATGAGTGACTGAACTGTATATGTATTTGTAAGCATTCGCAGTGGTATACCAGTAATATTCTCCTGAACAGGGGCTGAAATGAAAGTGTAGTGGTGTCCAAACACCTAAGCACTCAAGGTAAATTGCAATGTTAAGTTGCAAAATTGGCTGTCTGGTGGGGTGTGGATGTAGGTATGAAGGATAGCAGAGTTGCTTATCTGTAACAGGAGTTCTCCAAGTAGAGAAGGATGTTAGTCCTCACACATGGGTGACATCATCAGATGGAGCCCCAACACGGAAAACTTATGTCAAAGTTTCTAAAACTTTGACTTGCCACACTGGCCTGCTCAGCATGCCCTAGGTCACACATTCATGCAGTGTCCCTCTTCAGTCTTATAAGGAAGAATTAGACATCCACGTAGCAGGTTTTGTGAAGGCTAACATCCTGCTGTTCTCAGAGAACACCTGCTACAGGTAAGCAACTATGCTTTCTCCGAGGACAAGCAGGATAGTAGTCCTCACAATTGGGTAAATCCCTAGCTACGGGCTGTCCCACAACATAAAAGGGATGGGCCCAAAAAGCAACAAGGTAGACAATCTAGAAAAGCCGTGAGCAAACGTAGGTTTGTCACACATTTGTTTTATTTGGTTTCAGATTAATGTTGCCCTTATGCTCTTACATTTAGTATGCATGGTATAATGATATATATCTATGTTGCTTCTCTGTTTTATATTTATTCATTTTTTTATGTGAGGTCTCTTATTTTGTTTTTATGTATTGATCCATTTTATATGTTATTGATTTTATGCCATTTTTCTACTTTTTCTACATGGTTTTATTTATTTATTATTTCAAATTATTCATTATTTATGTATGTTTGTCTCATAGCCCCTCAGGTAGCCACTCGGATGTGGCGAAACTCGGCCTGAGTCGGGCGTTTTTATTGTTTTCACACGTCTCCAGCCAATAAAGATATTGAAAAACATTCTTTGGCATCTACTTTCCTATGTTTGCCCCCAACATAAAAGGGCAGCAACAAACACTAGAAAATGCCATACTGGGTCAGACCAAGTGTCCATCAAGCCCAGCATCCTGCCTCCAACAGTGGCCAATCCAGGCCATAAGAACCTGGCAAGTTCCCAAAAACTAAGTCTATCCCATGTTACTGTTGCTAGTAATACCAGTGGCTATTTTCTAAGTCAACTTAATTAATAGCAGGTAATGGACTTCTCCAAGAACTTATCCAATCCTTTTTTAAACACAGCTACACTAACTGCACTAACCACATCCCCTGGCAACAAATTCCAGAGTTAATTGTGCATTGAGTGAAAAAGAACTTTCTCCGATTAGTTTTAAATGTGCCACATGCTAACTTCATGGAGTGCCCCCTAGTCCTTTTATTATCCGAAAGAGTAAATAACCGATTCACATTTACCCGTTCTAGACAACTCATGATTTTAAACACCTCTATCATATCCCCACACACAACCAGGTGCCAACAATGGTGTTTTTGGTAACAAGAGGGGGAGACAGGTTAAACCCAAACAACAGGTCCTAGGCGGGAGAGTTGAATCCTATACCTCAAACAGATTCAGAAGGACAGAGTGGCCAAACCTACTACTACGTCTGCCATCCCTATACAAGCAATAGTGAGATGTGAATGTGTGGAGAGAACTCCACGTTGCAGCCTTGCAGATCTCCTCCAAAAGGAACTTCTCGCAACTGGGCCACCAAAGCTGCCATGGCTCAGTCAGAATGAACCTTGACATGACCCCCAAGATGCAGTCCCAGTTGGACATTTATTTATTTATTTATTTATAGGCTTTTATATACCGAACATCATGTACTTCCCCCTCTCCCCCCCACCTAACCTTCCTTAGATTCCTGGGCCACCCGGCCGCCACCTTCTCTCCCGGTACTCCTCTCTCCCTTTCACCCCTAGCCTCCCATTAAATAATCTATATCCCAGTGAACACCGTCGCCCAACTAACATGGCCGGTTTTCCAACTCCACCGTAGTACTACTTAAGTTAATAGTGCCTGTACATATTTCTACTGTACATAGTCTCCCTCTATTCTATGTTATCTTTTGCCTTTTGTTTTATACTTCATCTAGATATGCCTTTTCCCCTCCCACACCCCCCTACCCCTACCCTCCCTCCCTCCCCTTGACCCGCCCCACCCACCCTCCCCTACCTCCCCCTCCCCCTTCCTTCCCCCTTTTATTATTCCTCTTATTGCTCCTTTTTTGGTTCATTTTGTACTCTGAATTTTGTTTCTGTTATTATTTATTTATTTATTTATTTTTAATTTTTATATACCGATGTTCCTGTAAAGTATACATATCACATATTATTAATGTTATATTGTTAGATTGTTATATTGTTTTATTGTATTTCCCGCCTGAGTTCTTTGTAAACCGGCATGATGTGTTTCACGAATGTCGGTAAATAAAAGTTAATAAATAAATAAATAAATAAAATAAATAAATATCGCTTCGGTTTACAGATAACCAGCATTAGAATTACCATATACATGGTGTACATAGAACCATAAATAATCAGTGTACATTAATAAATAAGGAATACATTAAACATGGAGTATTACGCATTAAAAAAACGGTAAATTTGAAACGGTAAACAGTTAACGAATAAGGTATACATTGAACATGGCTTATTATGCAAGTAAAAACATTAATATGTATGGTGTAGTATAGGTAGTGTGGTGCTTTATTGGTAGCATGGGAATTTAAGTGAAGGCTTCGGTAAAGAGCCAGGTCTTCAGTTTCTTCTTGAATGTCCGCAGGCATGGTTATAAGCGCAGATCCGAAGGCAGATTGTTCCAGTGAAAAGGGCCAGCTATTGAGAAGGCACGTTTCTTCATTGACGACTTAGCAGGGGGTACATAAAGGGTGCCTACATACATTGTTCTAATGGGTCTGGAGGCTGATTGAGATCTAAGAGGGCAATTTAATTCGAGTGTGGTTTGTGAGTGGATGGTTTTGTGTATTATAGTTAGCACTTTGTATATAACTCTGAACTTAATGGGGAGCCAGTGTAGGCTCTTAAAGTATAGGAGTGATGTGTTCACCTCTGCCGGTATTGGTTAGGATCCTGGCTGCGGAGTTCTGTAGCATTTGTAATGGCTTTGTCGTGACTGCTGGAAGGCTGATTAGAATGGAGTTGCAGTAGTTGATTTTTGAAAATAGGATAGATTGGAGGACTGTACGGAAGGTCTTGGAAATGGAGGAGAGGTTTCAAGTTTTTTAATAAATGTAGTTTGTGAAAACATTCTTTTGTTGTATTATTGATGAATTTTTTTAAGTTCAGCCGGTTGTCTAATGTTACTCCTAGGTCTCTTACATGAGGGGTCGATGTCAGTTGAGCTGAAGGAGGGTTTTCATCCTGGGTGATGAGCAGTAGTTCGGTTTTTGAGGTGTTAAGTACTAAATTAAGGCTGGTGAGGAGTGTGTTTATGGATTGTAGGCAGTTGTTCCAAAAGTTGAGTGTGTTAGCTATTGATTCCAAGATTGGTATCAGGATTTGGACATCGTCAGCGTAAATGTAATACGTAACCTTTAAGTTTGTGAGGAGTTGGCAGAGGGGTAGAAGGTAGATGTTAAATAAAGTTGGGGATAAAGAGGATCCTTGAGGGACTTCAAGAGTGGCTTTGACTGGGTGTGAATCTATGTTATTTACTCTAACCTTGAATATTCTATTGTCGAGGAAAGACTTGAACCAGTCTAAGGCTGTTCCTGATATACCAATGTCTGATAGACGTTTGATGAGGATGGAGTGCTTCACCGTGTCAAAGGCCGCGGATAAGTCTAGAAGAGCCAGCAAATAAGGGGTCTTTTTTTCCAAGGCCTGTGTAGATTCTATCCGTCAGCGAAATGAGAAGGGATTCCGTGTTGAGGGATTTACGGAAACCATATTGTGCTGGAGCAAGAATCTTATTTTCCTCAAGGTATTCTGATAGTTGTCTGTTCACTACTTTCTCCATGAGTTTGGCTACAAATGGCAGGTTAGCAATGGGGCGAAAATTTGCTGGGTCTATTGGGTTCAAGTTGGGTTTCTTGAGAAGTGGCTTAAGGGTGGATAGTTTCAGTGTGTCCGGTACAAATCCTGGAGTTAGAGAACAGTTGATAATCTCTGCTAGAGGCTTGGAGATAATTTCGGGAATGGTGAGCAATAATTTAGAGGGAATACAGTCAATGGGGTGGGTGGATGGTATCATCTTTTTGAGCATGGATTCTATTTCGAGTGAGGTAGTGGGTTCGAAAGAATTTAGTTGTGGATTCTGGTCTAGGCTAGGAGAGAAGAGTGAAGGTGTTCCTATGTTCGAAGATGCCAGTGGGGCTATTAGTTTAAGGATTTTATTTTCAAAGACTTGTGCAAGTTCTGTGCACCTCGAGAGGGCTTGGTCGTCTGGGATGATTGGAGAGTTGGGTTTTGTGAGCTCGGTGACGTAGGAGAACAGTGCTTTGGCGTCAGAGGAAATTGTGAATTCTGCTGGCATAATAGTCTCTTTTTGTACGGAGGATATTATTTCTGTAGATGTGCATGAGGGTTTTATATTCGGTTAGGTTCTCTGAGGATGGTCTCTTTCGCCATAAGTGTTCTTTACGTCTTAGTTCTAGTTTGATTTTTCTCAATTCCTGTGTGAACCAAGGTTTTTTGTTCATGGTGTGAGGGTCTAGCTCTTTTGTTTTTAAAGAGCAAATTTTTTCTGCTACCTTATTTGTGATGTTGTGCCAGGAGGCGATAGCTTTATCTGCGTCTGTGAAATCCAGGTTGGCAAGTTCTGTTGAGAGATGGGATCTTAGGTCCTCTAAGGTGCAGGATTTTCTGTATTGAATCTTGGTTTTGGAGAAGGTGGGAGCTGGGTTTTCCTTGATAAGAAGCTCAGTAGGGATCATCCGATGGTCTGACCATGGAATATGGGTGCAGTGAGGCGGGGAGGGTTGAGTGAGGCCTGAATTTATGAATATGAGGTCCAGCGTGTGGCCAGCCTTATGTGTGGGACTGTTAACAATTTGTGTGAATCCCAGAGCCTTGAGGGCTGAAAGCAGTGCTTCGCAGTTAGTTGAGAGTGGGATCATATCAATGTGGAGGTTGAAATCTCCCATTATGATGGCTGGGGTGTCGGCTTTAATGTATTTTGCAATATACTCGACTAGAGGAGATGGGTCTGATTCCAGAAGACCAGGCGGGGCGTAAAGGAGGCAGATCTGAAGTTGTTTGGAGTTAAATAGGGCGCATTCAAGTTTCGAGTTGAGGTTGGTGCTTTGTAAGGTTAATCTAAACTCTTTTTTGCAGCTAGAATCAGTCCGCCCCCTCTCTTTTTCGATCTGGGAATTGAGAAAACATCATATAGCTGAATGGGTAATTGGTTGATTAGAGTAATGTCTGTGGGTTTCAGCCAGGTTTCTGTGATGCCGCAAATATCTGGTTGTGAGTCAAGTAGATAGTCGTTGACGAGATGCGTTTTTTTTGTGATGGATTGGGCATTAAAGAGAGTTAATGAGAAAAATGAAAGTCCCAGGAATTGAGTTATGTGTGAGGTCATGATGGGGATCAATCGATTGTGCTGGAGGATGGTGGGGTGGTTGATTCTTTTCCGGTGGCAGTAAAGGTTTTTAATCGTGGGGATAGTAAAGGAGAGCATAATTGATAGGCAGTAGACAAGTGATACCGAAAAGCTGTGAGGAATAGGGACCGCAGTGAGATTGCCGGTGATTTCGAAAGATTCTTAGTGACCACTTAGTGGCTGCACGAAGGGGTGCACAATGGGGCTGGCCCCTTTGTCGCGCACCTTCGGAGCGCGATGCCGGGAAGAGCAGCTGGGATTTAAATCCCCCGCTTACTGCAGCTGCTGATGTCTCGGAAGGGCCTGTCCTGATAGGCTGCGTCTCGGAGGGCGGAGCGGAGGGACTGGCCGCGTGGCCGGCGCTGGAGCCCCGGAGGTGAGTGCTGTGAGGAGTTAGGCCTTGCCCCGACAGGCTTCAGCGCCGGATGCGCAGGCCTGGAGCTGCCGTCTGGATCGTGTGGAGCGTCGGCGGCGATCGCGGTGGGAAAGCCATCCCTATACAATAATAGAAGGAGATGCCATCTGCTAGCCAATTCTATAGTGTCTGTTTGGCAACAGCAATGTCCAACCTACTTCTACCAAAAGAAACAAAAAGTTGGGTGGAGTGTCTATGGGCTTCTGTCTGCTCCAGATAGAAGGCTAAGGCTCACTTGCAGTCCAACCTGTGTAGGGCTTTCTCACTGTGGTACGAATGGGGCCTGGGAAAGAAGTTGGCAGGAAGATGGACTGGTTAAGATGGAAGACAGTCACCACCATAGGCAGGAACTTAGGGAGCGCACGCAAGTCCACCTTATGTTAAAACTTAGTGTAAGGTGGATAAGTCACTAAGGCCTGGAGCTCGCTGATCCTGCTCACAGAGGTGACGCCACCAAAAATATGACCTTCCAGGTCAGATACTTCAGATCACAGGTGCACAGCGGCTCAAAAGGAGGTTTCATCAACTGAGCTAACACGCTGAGGTCCCAAGACACAGCGGGAGGCCTTAGGAGATGCTTCAACTGAAGTAGGCCCCCACATGAAATGTACAACTTTAGGCTATAGAGAGATGGGTTTACCACCCTACATCATGGTGGTAATGTGCCAATTTCACTCAGATGAACTCTGAGTTGGTTTTCAAGCCGCCTTCCGAAAGACATAGAAGGTAATCCAGCAGTTTTTGGATGGGGCAGGAGAACGGATCTAGGGCCTTTTACTCACACCACAAGGAAAACCACATCCACTTCAGTACATAGGACTTTCTAGTAGAAGGCTTTCTAGAAGCCACTAGGACCAGAGACATCTTCTGAAAGATCAAGTGGTTGCAAAACGAACCTCTCAACATCCAGGCTGTGAGCGACAGATTCTGGAAGTTGGAGGTCTCAACATGCCTAGACCTTGTGTGATGAGATCTGGAGAAGTCCGTCCCACAGAGTGATCGGTCTCCAGATGGACAACTCCCACAGGAGTGAAAACCAGACCTGTTTCGGCCAATAAGAGACTATGAGGATTACAATCCCCTTGTTCTCGGGAAGCTTCGCTAGTAAGGGAATCTGAGAATATGAGTATAGAAGACCTTCACCCCAATGCCGGGTGAATGCATCTGAGGCTGATTTGCCTTCTGTCTTGTACAGGGAGCAGAACCGAGGCAGCTTTCTGTTTGAAAGGAACAAAAAGAGATCCACATCCAGGCTTCCCCAGAGGCGGAATTTCCAATTCGCCACCCTCTGGGTCCTGAGACTACTCATGGGGTCTGAAGGCACGACTTAATCTGTCTGCTAACACGGTCTCCATTTTGGCCAGCACCGAGGACCATCCCAAGAGGGTCCATGACCAGATCTGAACCGCTTCCTGACACAGGAGGTACAACCCCGAACCTCCATGCTTGTTGACATACCACATTGCCACTTGATTGTCAATTTGAATCAGAACAACTTTGTTGGACAGCCAATCTCTGAAAGCCCATAGCACATACCTGATCACCCAGAGCTCCAGGAAATTGATTTGGCAACAGCGTTCCTGTTTAGACCAGAGGCCCTGGGTGCAGAGCCCAACTACATGAGTTCCCCAGCCCATCAAAGACGCATCTGTGGTTAGGATAATTTGGGTAGGAGGACCTTTGAAAGAGATCCAGTGTTCCAGATTCAAAAGTACCTGCCACAAGGTCAAAGAGTCCCGGAGCGGTGGGGTGACTTGGATGCGATCCTGGAGGTTCTGCATGGCCTGATGCCACTGTGACCTCAGAGTCCATTGGGCCTTGCGCTTGTACAATTGTGCCAAAAGAGTGACGTGAACAGTTGCAGCCATGTGGCCCAACAACCTCAACTTGTGCCAGGCTGACAGCTGCTGGCTCTGCTAAATCTCTGCCGCGATGGTCATCAGAGTGATGGACCCTTGAGGAGGCAGGAAGACTTTGGCATGAGCCGAGTCTAGCAGGGCTCCTATGAAGTCCAAATGAAGTGGGACTTCAGGTAGTTGATGAACCCTAGGGATCCTACACCTGGATTGTCAAGCTCATGGACTCGACAGCCCCTACCTGAGAAGTGCTCATCTACCAATCGTCCAGAAAAGGGAAAACATGCACCCCGAGCCTGCGAAGGCACGCTGCCACCAAGGCAACGCATTTTGTAAAGACCCGTGGGGCTGACACAAGCCCAAACGACAACACCTGATACTGGAAGTGTTTTCCCACAATCAATCGGAGATACTTCCTGGTGACTCAGGTGCGAGTGTGTATGTCCTTCGGATCATGGGAGCACAGCCAGTCCCTTTTTGTAAAAGGGGGATCAAGATGTCCAGGGAAAACATCTAGAACATTTCCTTTTTCATAAATCTGTTCAAGGCCCTTAGGTCTAGGATAGGACGGAGTCATCCTGTTTTCTTTGGAATCAGGAAGTAGCTGAAGTAAAATCCCTGCCCTCTTTGCCCTGGTGGAACAGGCTCAACCGCTCTGGCCATTAAGCAGGAGGAAAGCTCTGTTAGCAGTACCTACTAATGCACTACTGGTGCCCAAAACGGGCTCGGAGGGCAATTTGGCAGGGCACCCAATAGGTTCAATCAATACCCTTGAAAGACACTGACCATTTTAGTAGCCACCCACTGGATTGACTCAATCCTGTTTATATCCTTTTGAAGGTGCGGTCTCCAGAATTCTCTCACCAGGGACCTATACAGGAGCAATATCCCCTCCCCTTTTCTGTTGATTATTCCTCTCCCTGTGCAGCCAAGAATCTTTTTGGGTTTTGCTGTCACTTTTTCCACTTCTTTGGCCACTTTAAGATAGTTACCCCCAGATCCTGCTCTTTTGTGCTTAGAATTTTACCTCCACTTTTCCCTTAGGCTTCTGCATCCTAAATGCATTATTCTACATTTTTTTAGCATTACATCTTAGCTGCTAGATGTTAGACAATTCCTTGAGTTTCACAAGATCCCCTCCTTATGTTTTCCATTTCTTCCTGGCTGTCCTCCACCCTGTTACAGATTTTGATATCATCAGTGAAAAGATACACCTTTCCTGACAACCCTTCCATTATATCGCTCACAAAAATGTTGAAAAGAGCTAGTCCAAGGACTGATCCCTGAAGCATGCTGCTAGTAACAACCCCCTCCTCAGAGAAAACGCCATTTACTACTACCCTTTGTCTCCTCTTACTCAGCCAGTTTCTAACCCAGTCAGTCACTAGGATCCATACCAAGGGTGCACAATTTATAAGTTTTCTGTGTGGAGCTGTCAAAGGCTTTGTTGATATAGTGCTGATGCCAATATACCTGCCGCTGCGATAGATGAGTATGTAGGGAATTTGAACATACCCAAATTGACTTCCTCGCAACAACACTTTCTTGACAAAGAAACATCAGATACTGAAATAGTTGCGGCGATAAAATCTCTTAAAACCTAGCAGTGTAACCATCGATCCCTGGGGATTTGCCAGGCTTATCACAATTTCCATACACTACTCACTCCAGTGCTAGGCAAATATTTTTAATTACCTTCGAACTGGGGGAGTATTACAACCATTTGCAAACACGGCAGGTATAACGGTACTAGCTAAGCCGGGAAGGGACACTTCAGTGTGCGGGTCATACCGCCCGATCTCACTACTCAATATCGACTTTAAAATCCTGGCTAAGATACTTGCAGCCAGGCTAAATGGCTTAATAGTGCAGATAGTACATCCTGACCAGGCAGGATGTATCCCAGGCCATATGGCGGCAGACAATGTCCATAAGATAGTGGACATCTTTTGGTGGGTAAAAAAGCATAATATTTCCACACTGTCAGTAGATGCCGAGAAGGCTTTTGATTTAGTCCATTGGCCTTACTTGTTCAAGACTCTTGAGAGGATGCAATCTGGCCCCCATTTTATTCAATGGATTAAACAACTATACAATTCCATGAAGGCCTGTATAAAAGTAAACTGAGGATATTCCACCAGTGGGTTGGGGGACTCGGCAGGGATGCCCGCTATCCCCACTCCTATTTGCGCTTTTCCTTGAATTATTTGTTGTTAAGATAAGGGATGAAGCCGCCATTAAGGGTACATCTGTTGGGAAATTTATGTCTAAGCTCTCCCTATTTGCCGATGACGTGCTCATAACACTCACAGATCCCATAACATCTCTGCCGGCCTTAGTACAAGAAATGGAGTGTTTTAGTAAAGTGTCTGGATTTCGGATCAACTGGGAAAAATCAGTGATCTTGAATGTTAGTGTACCCTCAAGAGAGAGGAAAAAATTCTAAGGTCTAGGTTCATGTTTAAATGGGCGAAGGGTAAAATAAAATACTTGGGAGTGTATATTAGTGCGACCCAGGAGCTGTTTAGCTTAAATTACCTGCCCCTATAGTCCAAAATCAGCAAGGACCTAGAAGAATGGAACAGATATCAAATCTCTTGGTATGGTCGAATTGCAGCAGTCAAGTTGACTGTTTTGCCCAGATTGTTATATCTATTCCAAACCCTACCAGTGTCAATCCCAAAACCACTGCTTGCCTGGTAGAAGCGGATACTGTCCTACATCTGGGCTAACAAAATGCCTCAGGTTGCAAAAACCACCCTATTTAGATTATGTAAGCAGGGGGGTCTCAGTGTACCTAATTTAGAACGATATTACTTGGCAGCACAATTTAAAGCTTTAGTAGACTGGCACCGACACCAAACCCCCAAGCCTTGGGTGCAGTTTAATCAAGAGCTATTGGGCATGACTCCCCTAAGTAGCTTATTTTGGCAACCTAAAACATGGACAATATCCCCTCAGCCTCTTCTAGCGTCTTCTTTATTATTCCAATTGGATCTTTGGCTTAAACAAGGTAAACTATTAGTGGGGTCAAGGGAATACCATGGAAATACATCATTATACCATAATCGATCCTTTAAACCGGGATTTACTAATCCGGCTTTTCAAATTTGGCAACTACAAGGGATTATGCGATGGGAACAAATATGGGGGCATCATGGCGTTTGCCTGTTCCTGGATCTCCAACTCCGATTTGGGTTGCCAGATACAGCTATTTACCCATATCTCCAATTGCGGCATTTTGCGCGCAATCAATGATAAGTACCCAGTTACAACAAGGCACCTCAGACTTTGAAACCTTATGTAAGAACACAGACAGAACACTTTGAAATTGCTATCAACATTATATGTCATGTTGAGTCTGATACCACCCACAAAACCCACCCACATAAGGGCTTGGGAAGAGGACTTCCAGCAGAGCCTACCCCAAAAGGAATGGGAGGATATATTCACTTACATGGGCAAAAGTCTCATCTCAGCCTCATTCATATAGGTCAATTCTAAAGTTCTCTTTAGGTGGTATTATTACCCACTTAGAATGCATAGAATATCCCCGGCATATTCCAGTGCATGCTGGAGAGGTGTTCTGCCGTAGGCTCGCTCTTTCATATGTGGTGGGAATGACCATATGTTAGGAATTTATGGGAGCTATTATCGATTGGCTGAGAAACATTTTGGCAAAACCCTTTCATGTGTTACCACACCATACACTCCTGAATGCTCCACTCATTCAGGGAGCAGAGAACGAAAACACTTTGGCTCGGTTTATATTCACTGCTGCCAAAAGTGTGATAGCACATTTTTGGAAATCCCCTCAGGCTCCCTTACTTTCAGATGTCCACCAAAGGGTTGCGAAAATATACATTCTGTCTGAGATTTCAGCTTATAAACATAAAACCAGGCATAAATTTGTGAAAAATTGGAAGGCCTATGTAGAGGTGGAAGGCAAATGCCCCAACTTTCGGGCTGATACAGTAAAATTGCGGGAGAGCGGGCGAGCACCCGCTCTCCCGGCACGCACAGGCCACTCTCCTGTGCGCGCGATTCAGTATTTTAATTTTAATTAGGGCTGGCGGTAAAAAGAGGCGCTAGGGACACTAGCGCATCCCTAGCGCTTTTTTTGACAGAAGCGGCGGCTGTCAGCTGGTTTGACAGCCGACGCTCAATTTTGCCAGTGTCGGTTCTCGAGCCCGCTGACAGCCACGGGTTCGGAAACCGAACGCCGGCAAAATTGAGCATCTGGTTTTCGACCCGCCAACCGCGGTCCCATTTTACATTTTTTTTTATTTTTTACTTTTTTAAACTTTCGGGACCTCCGACTTAATATCGCCATGATATTAAGTCGGAGGGTGCACAGAAAAGCAGTTTTTACTGCTTTTCTGTGCACTTTCCCGGTGCCGGGAGAAACTAGCGCCTACCTTTGGGTAAGTGCTAATTTCTGAAAGCAAAATGTGCGGCTTGGCTGCACATTTTGCTTTCTGAATCACGCGGGAATACCTAATAGGGCCATCAACATGCATTTGCATGTTATGAGCGCTATTAGGTTCGGGGGGGGGGGGGGGGGGTGTTTGGACGCGCTATTACCCCTTACTGAATAAGGGGTTAAGCTAGCGCGTCCAAATGCCGGCTAACAGTGCGCTCCGGAGCGCACTGTACTGTATCGGCCCCTTAATGAGACATAATACACAAAGTCACACGTGGTTATAGAGAATTATCAGCTTTATTATTTGCAGCACCAGATGTTACATCCCAACATAAATAAACAAAACTGCGTAGGGGAGTGGAGGGGGAGGGAAGGGAGGGACTCTGACCAGAAAAATAGATACGGATATTGGTATTCATATTTTTCATGTATCGTGGTACAAACTTCAGTTGGGCTCATATTATAGTTACAAGTTTATGGTTAACAGAAGGAAATGGAAATGCCATGTACGATGTATTATGATGTATTAAAGTCAATTGTATAATGCTCACTTTTGACATTGATATACAAAGTGGATACATTTTATGGTACATGTATGTGCTACACACAATAAAAATACTTAAATTTAAAAAGAAAAAAAATAGTTTGCAACTAGGTCTTTCTGATAAATATTTAAATACTCATTAGCAGATATCTATAATTCTTACCTTAATAAAATTGTTCAGATGGCCTAATTTTCTCATATTGGAAACACCTTGTAGTTTGGATACATTTTGGAGAATTTCCCTTAAGTTATCAGAAGGTTCTGCAAAAGAAGAATGATTTGGTAAATACAGAGATTTTTTAGGTGTGGCAGCTGGCACAGTGAAAAGAGGAATTCAGCTAAGAACATTACTGGTAGCAAATACTATTTATTCTATAGACAGTATAGACATAAATGAATGTAGACATAGCACTACATGCCACAGCCTGTGATGGAGGGGAGGTGGCAAGAATAAGCACCCATTATGTGAAGATAGCTTGTTGGATTCTACCTCCAGGCTCTGCTGATATCAAGGTGTGAACAGCAGGAGAGGCTGTTTTATATAAATGTATCAAGCATGCTCCTATCTTTTATGACCTCTATGTCAATATTCTTCTGGACAATCTGGCCTAGGTTAAAGAGGGGGGGGGAAATTGCTTGTAATTGCAAAGGCAAAATTTAAAAATTCCAGATCTTTTCCTGAATAAATGACAGACATAGAAACTCCAAAATCTCTGTAGAAAACTGTATATAATCTTAAGGCTCTTACAAAAAAAAAACAAACACACAAAAAACAACCCAGCATGTCTTCCTTCTCTTCCATTATTAAGATGTGCAGGGGGAACAAAAGGAAAATTCCTTGGACAAGACAAAAGGAGGAAGGTTAAATTATGCTTACCTAATAACTGTTTCCTTGAGTCCTGCTAGATCACTTATGTATAGGAATTCCACTTCCTGACAACTAACAGAGACCTACCTCTTTTATGACATCACTTAAGGCTTATAAGAGAGGTATGGTTATGGTTCAATTCCAGTAGCCTACTGTCAAAGCACTATGACCATATGAAATCCCTCCCATATCCAATTTGGAATCTCTACCACAAGTAGATACACAAAAACTCTCCATGGCTCTCAACAATAAAAATCTACACCCCCACCGCCTAGGCCTTTTTAGTGTTAGGCGGTTTATAAATGCAATAAATGAAAATATAACCAAACAATGTGCTTTCTTCTCTCCTGGACTGCTCCTATGGAACAGCCTACCAAAGACAATAAGATGTCTCTGAGAAAGAACACTTCAAAAAAGGCCCCAAAAACCTTCCCCGTCAATAGAGCATTCCCGAACCAAGATGACAACAGACTACCCCCAACCGGTTCCGCAGCAGGGGATGCTACCTAGCCTTCTACTCCCCTCTCTGATGACACCTTGTCACATGTGAAAATCCATGATGTCTGTCTTTCCCCCCTCACTAAGATTTTACATCACCTTCCCTCTTCTCTATTGTCTGTATACATTACACATTGTACCACACTCTAAATGTAGGAAGGGCGTTATAAGTGCCTTTAAATAAAGTACTGCAGAATGCTCCCAGTGCAACAAGAGGTGAACAAAGGGAAGGCAGATAGAGAGACAGAAACAGTGCTGGTGGGCTACCTCATGCAATGTGCTTAGACTCTACAGTCACGCTTGCCCATGTCTTCCTGGACGGGAACTGAAATGGTCTAACAGGACTCAATGATAGGGAAATCATCTGGAAATGTAGGGCTTGCCCCATTTGTTCAGAACATTCTTCCTTGGAAAAGGAGCTGGCTGAAGTTAAAGCTGAATTAGCTTCAATGAAGAAAGTTTCACCCACTTTACAATACTCAGGAATTAATTCCCCATTACCACAAAAAAACACAAAAGTCAAGGAAAAATATTTACAGTGGGCTCAGGTAGGATAAGACCGGTGGCCCACAGGCACCCATTCTTGACAGCTGTTCAGCCCACAAGTCTCCCCCCCCCCCCCACCACCACTCACACAAGGCATGAAGGAACTCAATAAACAGGAATACAGTGGGCTATGGTAGAATTAGACCTGTGATGCAGAGACAAACTTCAAGTGCAACAAGCACAAAAAGTCTTCTCTGTATTAAATACTGAAGAAGTTCTTGAGAAAAAGATTGAAGTGTTAACTGAAAAGGAAGAAGAAACCCAATGCATACAGAAATTCCAGATCAATAACCAAAGGAAAAAGCTCATTGTGCTGGATGAATCTGTCATCAGAGGCACTAATCCTTTCCTTTACACAAATGCAAAGGGAAAGGGAGAAGTGGATATCTAAACTCAACTAAAGAGGTCATATAAAAGGAGTCCAGGAACAGTAGTAACCTGAACAAGGAAAGCTGGAAAGCTATGAGCACAAATGCTCGTGGTTTGGGCAATAAAATCCCAGATCTGCAAGCTCTAACGGTGGAGGCGGACTTGGACATTGTTGCTGTCACGGAGACGTGGTTCTCGAAATCTCATGATTGGGATACAGCAATACCAGGCTATAACTTGTTAAGAAAGGACAGAGAGGATAGGAAAGGGGGAGGAGTGGCTATTTATATCAGAAACAATATTCAAGCATCTGAGCTGCAAGGAAGATGGGGCAATGAAGAGCACTATGGGCCAACCTAAAAAAAGATGGGGCATCCATTTTTATTGGAGTAGTCTACAGGCCTCCAAACCAAAAGGAAGAGCTTGACAGAGATCTGGTTGAAGACATCCAAAAGATGGGAAAGAAGGGAGAAGTGGTGATCGTTGGAGACTTTAATTTGCCAGATGTAGACTGGAGAATCCCATCTGCAGAATCTAACAATAGTAGAGAAATAGTGGATGCCCTGCAAGGAGCTTTGTTCAAACAAATGGTAATGGAACCCACGAGAGAGGGAGCTATACTAGATTTAGTGCTTACTAATGGAGATAATATCTCTGATGTCCAGGTGGGCGCCCACCTCAGCTCCAGTGATCAAACGGTATGGTTTAATATCACAAAAAGGATATGGAGAAGCAGCACACAGACCAGAGTTTTGCAGTTCAAAAATACAGACTTTGATGAAATGGGGAAATACCTGGAGGAAGAACTAGTAGGCTTGGAGGATGAGAGAGAAGTGGAGCAACAGTGGACTTAAAAGAACACTTACCATGGCAACTAATCTATATGTCAGAAAAGTAAAGAAAAACAAAAGTAGAATGAAACCTATCTGGTTCTCAAAGGAGGTGGCTGACAAAATAAAGGTTAAAAGAACAGTGTTCAAGAAATATTAAGGATCCCAAAGGGAGGAACACAAAGAAGAATATCTGGTGGAACTGAAGGAGACAAAGAAAGTAATCAAGATGGCAAAAAGTCAAGCGGAAGGAAGGATTGCCAAAGAGGTAAAGAGAGGTGACAAAACATTTTTCAGATACATCAGTGAAAGGAGAAAAGTTCAAGTGGTATAGTGAAATTGAAAGGTGAAAAGGATCAATGTGTGGAGAGAGACGAAGAAATAGCAAAAATATTAAACGAATACTTCAGTTCTGTGTTCACTAAAGTGGACCCCGGAGAAGGACCGTCGCTAGTTAACAAGAAATTGGAGGGAAATGGAGTAGATGAAACTCCATTTACAGTAGAGAATGTATGGGAAGAGCTGGGTAAACTGAAAGTGGACAAAGCCAATGGGGCCTGATGAGATTTATCCCAGGATACTGAGGGAGCTCAGAGATGTGCTGGCGGGTCCGCTATTTGACCTGTTCAATAGATCCCTAGAAAAGTGAGTGGAGCCGAGTGATTGGAGAAGAGCGGTGGTGGTCCCGCTTCACAAGAGTGGGAACAGAGAAGAGGCTGGTAACTACAGACCGGTTAGCCTCATCTCGGTGGTGGGAAAAGTAATGGAGTTGCTGTTGAAAGAAACAATAGTGAACTATCTACAGTTGGGAGAATTGCTGGACCAGAGACAGCATGGATTCACCAAGGGAAGATCCTGTCAGACAAATCTGATTGACTTTTTTGACTGGGTAACCAAGGAATTGGATCGAGGAAGAGCGCTCAATGTCATCTACTTGGACTTCAGCAAAGCTTTCGACACGGTCCCGAACAGGAGACTGGTGAATAAAATGAGAAACTTAGGAGTGAGTACCAAGGTGGTGGCCTGGATTACAAACTGGTTGACGGACAGAAGACAATGTGTAGTGGTGAATGGAACTTACTTACTCTGAAGAGAGAGCTGTGCTGAGCGGAGTGCCGCAGGGATCGGTGTTGGGACCGGTCCTGTTCAATATCTTTGCGAGCGACATTGCGAATGGGAATGAAGGTAAGGCTTGTCTTTTTGCGATGACACTAAGATCTGCAACAGAGTGGACGTGCCGGAAAGAGTGGAGAGAAAGAAATTGCTTACCTTGTAATAGGTGTTATCCCAGGACAGCAGGATGTAGTCCTCACATAAGGGTGACATCACTGACGGAGTCCTATCATGGAAAACTGTCAAAGTTTCTAGAAACATTTGACTGGCACACTGAGGCCACTGAGCATGCCCAGCATGCCATAATTCCCTAAGCTACAGGGGTCTCCCTTCAGTCTCATTTATAGCAACAAGCTTCAGCCAAAAATAAAATAATAAAATGTATCGGACCCAACTCCCTGGGGTGGCAGGTGGGTTTCGTGAGGACTACATCCTGCTGTCCTAGGATAACACCTAATACAAGGTAAGCAATTTTGCTTTATCCCAGGACAAGCAGGATGGTAGTACTCACATATGGGTGAATAGCAAGCTACAGGCTGAATCATCCTCATAGTAGACCAACAGTGTACAACTAGTGCGACAGGCACAACAACTGGTATACTTTTGGGAAAAATGATGCAGCCTGAAATTATAGCAGGTTGGATGTGGAAGGAGTTGGGATTATACTGGAAACAAGTTCTTTCAGACTGACTGTCCGTAGGCTGAATCTGGTCTTCCTTCCTTATCCAGGCAGTAGTGAGCTGCAAATGTGTGAAGAGAACTCCATGTTGCAGCTTTACATATGTCAGCTATTGGCACTGAACGATAGTGTGCTACTGAGGTTGACATTGCTCTTACTGAATGCACCTTTACTCGCCCTTGGAGAGGAAGGCCTGCTTTAACATAGTAGAACTCTACACAATCTGCTAATCAGTTGGAGAGAGTTTGTTTTCCCACTGCTTTTATTGGTTTATTTGGATCAAAAGAAACAAAAAGAGTTGGGTGGACTTCCTATGGACTGCAGTGCGATCTAGGTAATATGCAAGCACACAAAGTGTGCAAAGCCCTTTCACCTTGGTGAGAGTGAGGTTTTGGGAAGAATGTGGGCAGGACTATGTACTGATTCAAATGGAATTCCGTAACTACCTTGGGAAGGAATTTTGGATGTGTACGGAGTACCACTCAGTCATGTAGGAATTTTGTATAGGGTGAGTATGTGACAAGTGCTTGCAACTCACTAACTCTTCTAGCAGATGTAATGGCTATTAAGAAGATAGTCTTCCGAGTGAGAAATTTAACATCGCAGGAATCCATGGGTTCAAAGGGAGAAACGCATGAGCCTTGTTAGTACTACATTAAGGTCCCATTCTGTGACTGATGGTCGGTTTGGGAGTTTAAAGTGAATTAAACATCTTGTAAACCTACTAACAAGGGGTTAGACTGATATCGGTGCATCCCCTACTGTATTATGGTAAGCTGAGATTGCACTTAAGTGTACCCTTACGGACGAGGGTTTGGAGACCAGAGTCTGAGAGGTGCCACAGATAGTCTAATAAAGATGATGTGGGGCAGGAGAAAGCATCAGTACCTTCCTGTGTACATCACATGGTAAATCTTTTCCACTTAGAACGATAGTTTTTTCATGTGGAAGGTTTGCGTGAAGCTACAAGCACGTGAGAGACATTAGTTCATTAGTTGAAAGATTGAATGGTTGCAAGATCAAGCTTTCAACATCCATGCTGTGAGGGATAGAGATTGAAGGTTGGGATGGCACAACCTGCCCTGATCCTGAGTTATGAGAGTGGGTGCTGTGCCCAGGCGAATTGGTTCCCTGATGGAGAGATCGAGGAGTATGGGAAACCATACTTGTCGAGGCTAATACGGGGCTATGAGTATAATGGACCCCTTGTCCTGTTGGAGCTTCACTAGAGTCTTGGTTATTAGTGGTATTGGGGGATACGCGTATAGAAGGCCTGAATTCCAGTGACGAGCAAAGGCGTCCTTGGCTAACTGGTTTCTCTGCTTGTGCATGGAGCAAAAATTGTCCACTTTGTGATTCAGTTCTGATGCAAAGAGGTCCACTGTTGGTTGACCTCAACGCTAAAATATCCTGGTCGCTACTAAGGGATCCAGGGACCACTCGTGAGGTTGGAACTGACGACTGCGGCGGTCTGCCTCTACGTTGGGAATGCCTGCCAGATAAGTGGCCTTGAGAAACATTGAGTGTGTTAGGGCCCAGTCCCAAATTTGTGCTGCTTCTTGACAAAGGAGATTCAAGCCCTTACCTCCTTGTTTGTTCAGGTACCACATGGCTACTGTGTTGTCTGTATCAGGACAGTCTTGAAAAGCAGTCCTTGAACGCATGCAGCGCATAACGTATAGCTCGAAGCTCTAGGAAATTGATTTGAAATGTTGCTTCGAGTTTCGTCCAAGTACCTTGAGTTTGTAGATGTCCTATGTGTGCTCTCCACCCTAAGGTGGATGCATCTGTAGTTAAAGTTACTTGCGGAATTGGTTGTTGGAAAGGTAGGCCTGTGAGCAAGTTGTCTATGTTCGTCCACCAGAGGAGCGAGGAACGTAGTTGTTGAGTTATTTGAACTGGCGAGGACAGTGGTTGAATGGCTTGTATCCACTGCCCTCTCAGTGTCCATTGAGTGACCCTCATGGCTAATCTGGCCATAGGAGTGACATGAACTGTGGAGGCCATGTGACCCAGAAGAGTGAGGCATTGATGGACTGTCGCATGTGTCCATGTGCGTAGTGAGTCTGCTAATGAGGAGAGTGTCTGTGCATGGTCTTTTGGAAGGAAAGCTTTTGACATTATGGTGTTTAAATCTGCTCAGATGAATTGCAACAGGCGAGATGGTATGAAATGGGATTTCTGGTAGTTGATTAGGAATCCCAATGAATGGAGTACATTTATTGTGAGCTTGAGAGAGTTGAGAGTTCCTTGCCTTGTCTGGCTTCTGATGAGCCAGTCGTCCAGGTAGGGAAAAACGTGTACACGTTCCTTGTGCAACTGGGCCGCTGCCACCGCCAGGCACTTTGTGAACACTCGAGGTGCTGAGGCAAGTCCGAATGGCAGAACCCGGTACTGGAAATGCTGACGTCCCACTAGGAATCGCAGGTACTTGCGATGAGGAGGGAATATTGGTATGTGAGTGTAAGCATCTTGAAGATCCAGAGAACAGAGCCAATCTCCTTTTTGAAGTAGAGGCAGCATGGTGCCCAATGATACCATTCTGAATTTTTCCTTCCATAGGTATTTGTTGAGTTTCCGGAGGTCTAATATGGGACGTAGGCCTCCTGTTTTCTTTAGAATGAGGAAATATCAGAAGTAGAATCCTCTGCCCTGCTGAGGTCGGGGAACTGGTTCCACGGCCCTGGTTCTCAGAAGGGTGGATAATTCTTTTTGTAAAAGTGTGGAGTGATTTTTCACTGTCCAAGACAAGGTGGGTGGAGTATCATTTGGCACAGTTAGAAAGTCCAGATGGTGGGGGAAGTGACGTCACCCTACTGAATGGCTGCCTAGGGCTATCGCTCCTAACCCCGCCACTACAATCTGCTATATATCGCACGCATCGAGTCGCCCCAGCCTGCAAAAATCATTCGGTGAAGCAGCCCAGTTTGTACTGATGTCGGTAAAGAAAAAACATCCCGATTTAAAACAATTTTCGTTTGAAAACGTCACATCGAAGCCTGCTGTGGCCATGCTGACTGAAGAACCGGGACGGGAAGATGGCGGAAGGGAAGAAATAACATCGGCGAACGGAGCAAATAAGATCACTGCTAACCCGACGACTGACTTACCGCTTTCGAGAGGTGACTTCCAAGCCTGGTTTGGAGAAATGAAAGCGGCAATGGGAGCTATGAAAGAAGAAATCAAAGGATTGGTAGCGGATCTTCGCTGGGACCATGAAAATTTGGAAAGCCGGGTTGGCGCCGCTGAGCAGAGGGTTAGCGAAGTGGAGGATGTTCAGACACAGATCCAGCAGGAAGTGAAACAACTAACTGCCGACAACCTAGCTATGAGAGACTGGACAGATGATCTAGAAAATAGATCCCGGAGGGGTAACTTGCGGTTTCGCAGGGTACCGGAGGAATCGGCGTACACTGACTGTAATGTGGTCATTAAGGACATATGCAATCTGTTGCTCTATAATGGAAATCCACCAGATGGTACCAATGGGCCTGTTCTAGATAGGGCACACCGAGCTTTAGCGAAACCACGTGGTAATTTGCCCCAAGACATTAAAGCAGGGGTCGGGAACCTTTTTGGCTGAGAGAGCCATGAACGCCACATATTTTAAAATGTAATTCCGTGAGAGCCATACAAGACATACCAAATTAATTTACTACAACCCCCTACTCTCCTGACTCCCCCCCAAGACCTGCCAAATTAATTTACAACCCCCCACCCTCCTGACCCCCCCACTCCAAGACCTGCCAAAAGTCCCTGGTGGTCCAGCGGGGGTCCAGGGCTCGCAGACAAATCTTTAATAAAAAAGTAAAACTCTAACAAAACCCCCCACCCTCCTGACGCCCCCCAAGACCTCCAAAATTAATTTACAATTCAATATAGCGACACTCATTGCATTCTTAGATATTCAGATTTATAAACAAGCGACCAGGCTTTACACAACGGTTCATCGTAAACCCATTGAAAGAAACAATCTATTGAGATACAACAGCTTCCACCCACGAGCCTTTAAAAATGGCCTCCCTGTAAGCCAGTTCTTTAGGATCCGTAGACTTTGCTCTTCAAATTCTGAATTTAAATCTCAAGCCTTCATATTAGCTAAACGGTTTAAGGAGCGAGGAATGGATATCCCCATTCAGCCGTTTCTAAAGCATACAGACGAGCTTATTATTCACCACGCGAATCCCTGCTACAGTACCAATCAAAAACACCTGTGACAGCTAATATTTGTGTGCTTCAACATACTGACAAATCGTACCTGATAGCGCAAAGTATTAAGAAACACTGGCACGTACTGCAACTGCATTCAACATTTTCAGAAATGCCAACGATAGCTTACCAAAGAAGTAAGAATATCCGAGATCACGTAGTAAGGGCTTCCCTCACTCCTAAGGAATCAATAAGATCTACGGGTACACACAGTAAATGTGGTAAATGTGACATGTGTGAAACTACCCTGGAGGGTAATGAGTGGCATCATCCGAAATCGGGCCGAATATATAAGAAAAACCACAAGACCACCTCGGTGGCGATCAGCGCTATCAGTTGAACTATCGGGAACAGTGGTGGATATATACCCTCGCCACAGAAGCACCTACAGGATTAAATGACAACGTTGAATGGACATCTTTACTGTAATTTCCCACCCAGTCATTGATTGACAGCTCTATACCACGCTCTAAAAACTTTTTTCAACTTCCTGTTTCCCGCTTTAAAAGCTCTGATCTAACTAATGGCGGGTTGCTATCAGAATTTGAGCTGAAGCCATTACCAGCAACTTGCAAGCAGAAAGACAGTGATTTAAAGTAACTTTCTAGATGAACCCTTGAGACGATTGATGTCCGTCTTTAAAAGATAAGTTTTACTAAATTAAACTATTTGTTTAAATTTTTAAGACACCTCGTTGCCTTCCCACCCCTGAAGAAGCCATCGAAACACGAATCGTGTCGGGTTGGGCTGGTGTTATTTCATATTATCAAACTGTCAAGATAAGTTTCAATTTATTCTGCTTTCTGCATAACTACGATTGCTTTATAATAAGTGGTTACCGATGATTATAAATTATGGTGTAGCATAGTCGTAAAAAGTTTTCAAAGACATGCCAAGCAGTATATAATACACTGCACACTTTACTTTGAGGCATTTCAAATGAAGCCCGAGTATATTATATGAGGTATCCACAACAAAGTAACAATTAATTGTTATTACTATCCAGCTCTTTTTAGTGGGTGTCTTCTCTGTAGTATTTAATGCATTATACACCACTGAACCACAGTTTTTTCAGTCAGCTGAAATTCAATGCCAAGAAGTGCAGAGTCATGCATATGGGGTGTGGAAATCCGAAAGAACTGTGTGCACGGAGCAGGAGAGAGACCTGGGGGTGATAGTGTCCAATGATCTGAAGTCGGCGAAACAATGTGACAAGGCGATAGCTAAAGCCAGAAGAATGCTGGGCTGCATAGAAAGAGGAATATAGAGTAAGAAAAGGCATGTGATTTTCCCCTTGTACAGGTCCTTCGTGAGGCCTAACCTGAAGTACTGTGTTCAGTTCAGGAGACTGCATCTCCGTAGGGACAGAAACAGGATGGAGGCAGTTCAGAGAAGGGCGACCAAAAAGGTAGAGGGTCTTCATCAAATGACTTATGAGGGGAGATTGAAGAATCTAAATATGTACACCCTGGAGGAAAGGAGGTGCAGAGGTGATATGATACAGACTTTCAGATACTTGAAAGGTTTTAATGATCCAAAAACAACGACAAACCGTTTCTATTGCAAAAAAATCAGCAGAACCAGACTCAGAACCAATGTCAAAGTATTTCTTCACGGAGAGGGTGGTGGATGCCTGAACTAAAAAATTCTAACTTATCCCTATCAATTAAAAAGCAGAATGAAAATACAAACAAAAAACAAACTTTGAAATGTTTGTATGCTAATGCCAGAAGTCTAAGGAGTAAGATGGAAGAATTAGAATGTATAGCAGTGAATGACAACAGACTTAATTGGCATCTCAGAGACATGGTGGAAAGAGGATAACCAATGGGACAGTGCTATACCGGGGTACAAATTATATCACAATGATAGAGAGGAGCACCCGGGAGGAGGTGTGGCGCTTTATGTCCGGGATGGCATAGAGTCCAACAGGATAAACATCCTGCATGAGACTAAATACAAAATTGAATCTTTATGGGTAGAAATCCCTTGTATGTCGGGGAAGACTATAGTGATAGGAGTAAACTACCATCCACCTGGTCAAGATGATGAGACGGACAGTGGAATGCTAAGAGAAATTAGGGAAGCTAACCAAATTGGTAGTGCAGTAATAATGGGAGACTTCAATTACCCCAATATTGACTGGGTAAATGTATCATCGGAACACGCTAGAGAGAGAACGTTCCTGGATGAAATAAATGATAGTTTTATGGAGCAATTGGTTCAGGAACCGACGAGAGAGGGAGCAATTTCAGATCTAATTCTCAGTGGAACACAGGACTTGATGAGAGAGGTAACGGTGGTGGGGCCGCTTGGCAATAGTGATCATAATATGATCAAATTTGATTTAATGACTGGAAGAGGAACAGTGTGCAAATCCACGGCTCTCATGCTAAACTTTAAAAAGGGAAACTTTGATAAAATGAGAAAAATTGTTAGAAAAAAACTGAAAGGAGCAGCTACAAAAGTAAAAAATGTCCAAGAGGCGTGGTCATTGTTAAAAAATACCATTCTAGAAGCACAGTCCAGATGTATTCCACACATTAAGAAAGGTGGAAAGAAGGCAAAACAATTACCGGCATGGTTAAAAGGGGAGGTGAAAGAAGCTATTTTAGCCAAAAGATCTTCATTCAAAAATTGGAAGACGGATCAAACAGAAGAAAATAGGATAAAGCATAAACGTTGGCAAGTTAAATGTAAGACATTGATAAGACAGGCTAAGAGAATTTGAAAAGAAGTTGGCTGTAGAGGCAAAAACTCACAGTAAAAACTTTTTTAAATATATCCGAAGCAGAAAGCCTGTGAGGGAGTCAGTTGGACCACTGGATGATCGAGGGGTTAAAGGGGCACTTAAAGAAGATAAGGCCATCGCAGAAAGATTACCGTATTTTTCGCTCCATAAGACGCACTTTTTTTCCCCCAAAGGTGGGGGGAAAATGTATGTGCGTCTTATGGAGCGAATATAAAAAAAAAACCAAACAAAAATCTAACAAACACCCCCCCCCGACTCCCCCAAGACCTGCCGACTTAATTTCCTACAACCCCCCCCCCCCCCAAGACCTGAAATTAATTTCCTGCAACCCCCCACCCTCCTAACCCCCCCCCCAAGACCTGCCAAACGTCCCTGGTGGTCCAGCGGGGGTCCGGGAATGATCTCCTGGGCGCGGGCCATCGGCTGCCAGTAAACAAAATGGCGCCGACGGCCCTATGCCCTCACTATGTCATTGAGACCGACCGCTGCTATTGGTCGGTCTCAGTGACATAGTGAGGGCATAGGGCCGTCGGCGCCATTTTGTTTACTGGCAGCCGACGGCCCTATGCCCTCACTATGTCACTGAGACCGATCGCTGCTATTGGTCGGTATCAGTGACATAGTGAGGGCATAGGGCCGTCAGCTGCCAGTAAACAAAATGGCGCCGACGGCCCTATGCCCTCACTATGTCACTGAGACCGACCAATAGCAGCGGTCGGTCTCAGTGACATAGTGAGGGCATAGGGCCGTCGGCGCCATTTTGTTTACTGGCAGCCGACGGCTCACGCCCAGGAGATCGTTCCCGGACCGCTCCTGGACCCCCGCTGGACCACCAGGGACGTTTGGCAGGTCTTGGGGGGGTCAGGAGGGTGGGGGGTTGCAGGAAATTAATTCGGCAGGTCTTGGGGGGGTCAGGAGGGTGGGGGGTTGCAGGAAATTAATTCGGCAGGTCTTGGGGGGGTCAGGGGGGTGGAGGTTGTTAATTTAAAGGGATGGGGGGGGGGGTTTTGGGGGTTCCCACAGAAAGAAAAATTTTCTGATCTGGGGAGTGGACCGAAATGGCCCTCCCCAGACCCGAAAACAAAATGGGGAGAAAAAAAAAACCTATGCACTCCCCTAATTTGCTCCATAAGACGCCCAGACGCAGAGCCGGTTTAGCACAATTTTTTTTTTTTAAAATTTTCCCCCTCTGAATCCTAGGTGCGTCTTATGGTCAGGTGCGTCTTATGGAGCGAAAAATACGGTAAATGATTTCTTTGCTTTGGTGTTTACTGAAGAGGATGTTCGGGAGGTATCCGTAATGGAGAAGATTTTCATGGGTAATGATTCAGATGGACTGAATCAAATCACGGTGAACCTAGAAGATGTGGTAAACCTGATTGACAAACTGAGGAGTAGTAAATCACCTGGACCAGATGGTATACACCCCAGAGTTCTGAAGGAACTAAAAAATGAAATTTCAGACCTATTAGTAAAAATTTGTAACCTATCATTAAAATCATCCATTGTACCTAAAGACTGGAGGATAGCAAATGTAACCCCAATATTTAAAATGGCTCCAGGGGCGATCCGGGAAACTACAGACCGGTTAGCCTGACTTCAGTGCCAGGAAAAATAGTGGAAAGTGTTCTAAACATCAAAACCACAGAACATATAGAAAGACATGGTTTAATGGAACAAAGTCAGCATGGCTTTACCCAAGGCAAGTCTTGCCTCACAAATCTGCTTCACTTTTTTGAAGGAGTTAATAAACATGTGGATAAAGGTGAACCAGTAGATGTAGTATACTTGGATTTTCAGAAGGCGTTTGACAAAGTTCCTCATGAGAGGCTTCTAGGAAAAGTAAAAAGTCATGGGATGGGTGGCGATGTCCTTTCGTGGATTGCAAACTGGCTAAAAGACAGGAAACAGAGAGTAGGATTAGATGGACAATGTTCTCAGTGGAAGGGAGTGGACAGTGGAGTGCCTCAGGGATCTGTATTGGGACCCTTACTTTTCAATATATTTATAAATGATCTGGAAAGAAATACGACGAGTGAGATAATCAAATTTGCAGATGAGACAAAATTGTTCAGAGTAGTTAAATCACAAGCAGATTGTGATAAATTGCAGGAAGACTTTGTGAGACTAGAAAATTGGGCATCCAAATGGCAGATGAAATTTAATGTGGATAAGTGCAAGGTGATGCATATAGGGAAAAATAACCCATGCTATAATTACACAATGTTGGGTTCCATATTAGGTGCTACAACCCAAGAAAGAGATCTAGGCGTCATAGTGGATAACACATTGAAATCGTCGGTTCAGTGTGCTGCAGCAGTCAAAAAAGCAAACAATGTTGGGAGTTATTAGAAAGAGAATGGTGAATAAAAGGGAAAATATCATAATGTCTCTATCGCTCCATGGTGAGACCGCACCTTGAATACTGTGTACAATTCTGGTCGCCACATCGCAAAAAAGATATAATTGCGATGGAGAAGGTACAGAGAAGGGCTACCAAAATGATAAGGGGAATGGAACAGCTCCCCTATGAGGAAAGACTAAAGAGGTTAGGACTTTTCAGCTTGGAGAAAAGACGGCTAAGGGGGGATATGATAGAGATGTTTAAAATCATGAAAGGTCTAGAACGGGTAGATGTGAATCTGTTATTTACTCTTTCGGATAATAGAAAGACTAGGGGGCACTCCATTAAGTTAGCATGGGGCACATTTAAAACTAATCGGAGAAAGTTCTTTATTACTCAACGCACAATTAAACTCTGGAATTTGTTGCCAGAGGATGTGGTTAGTGCAGTTAGTATAGCTGTGTTTAAAAAAGGATTGGACAAATTCTTGGAGGAGAAATCCATTACCTGCTATTAACTTCACTTAGAGAATTGCCACTGCCATTAGCAATGGTAACATGGAATAGACTTAGTTTTTGGGTACTTGCCAGGTTCTTATGGCCTAGATTGGCCACTGTTGGAAACAGGATGCTGGGCTTGATGGACCCTTGGTCTGATCCAGTATGGCATTTTCTTATGTTCTTATGACGTTGTCTTTCCCCGCGATGTGGACGGCCGAGATCTCTCGAAGGTTCGCTTCCACCCATGTCATTAGGGGGTCTATTTCCAGGGACACCTGTTGGCTTCTGGTGCCTCCCTGACAGTTGATGAAGGCCACTGTTGTGGCGTTGTCAGACATGACTCTGACTGATTTGTCTTGGAGTCTGTGACCGAACCGTAGGCAGGCTAGTCTGACCACCCGTGCTTCCTGACGATTGATGTTCCATCCCGATTCTTCTTTGTTCCATTGCCCCTGGGCGGTTAAGCTCCTGGCAGCGTGCTCCCCATCCCCATAGGCTGGCGTCCGTGGCGAGCAGGATCCAGGTCGATGAGGACTGCCTCACTCCCTGGCTCAGATGGCCTTCTTGTAGCCACCATCGTAGTTGGGTCCGAACTCTGTCTGGGAGCTGGAGACGAATGGTGTAGTTCTGGGACAGCAGGCTCCATCGTGACAGTAGAAAGCGCTGTAGGGGTCTCATGTGAGCTCTTGCCCATGGCACTACTTCCAGTGTGGATGCCATGAGGCTGAGGACTTGGATGTAGTCCCATGCTGTGAGACAAAGCTCGCTCAACAGGGTTCGCAGGTGGGTCATCAGTTTTGCTCTCCTTGTCAGTGTCAGGATGACCCTGCCTTGTATGGTGTCGAAACGAACTCCCAGGTATTCCAGGGATTGGGAGGGTTGCAAACAGCTCTTGTTTGTGTTGACCACCCACCTGAGGCTCTCCAGAAGAGTTTTGACTGTTGGTTGCCTGGGGATTTGCCCTAATCAGCCAATTGTCCAGATAAGGGTGTATGAGGATTCCTTCCTTCCTCAGTGTTGCTGCCACTACCACCATGATTTTGGTGAACATCCGGGGTGCTGTGGCTAACCCGAATGGTAGTGCCCGGAACTGGTAGTGATGGGCCAGGATCGTGAAGCGTAGAAAACTCTGATGCTCTTGATGGACCGGAATGTGCAGGTAGGCTTCCGACAGATCCAGGGATGTAACGAATTCTCCCGGTTGTATTGCCCTTATGACTGAGAGTAGGGTTTCCAAGCGGAAGCGAAGAATTTTCAGGTGGCGGTTGACAGACTTGAGGTCCAGGATGGGCCACAGAATGTCCCTTCTTTCTTGAGAACGATAAAATAGATGGAATAGTGCCCAGCATTTATTTGTTGCGGGGGCACCGGTGTTATAGGCTCTAAGGCAAGTAATCTGGTCAGTGTAGCTTCCACTGCCGTCCTCTTGGAGGGGTCATGGAAGGGGGATTCCACATATTTATCCGAAGGGATTTGGTGGAAAGCCAGATAATAACCCTCTCAAATGATGGCTGGGACCCACTTGTCCGAGGTTATCTAGACCCACCTTTGGTAGAATAGGGCAAGTCTGCCCCTTATGGTTTCTTCCCTTGGATGGGTCACCTGCCTGACCAAACTCTCTCACCCCCACACACACATTCCAGTCACCTGCCTGACCAATCTCTCACCCCCAAACACACACATTCCAGTCACCTGCCTGACCAATCTCTCACCCCCATACACACCAGTCACCTGCCTGACCAATCTCTCTCACACACACACACACACACACGAGTGACTTTCCTGAGCAGTCTTCTTGCTCTCACACATTTCTCTTAGTTACACACACATTCTCTCATACACTTACACACATGCTGACTCACTCTGTCTCACTCACCCCCACCCACAGCACACACAGAAGCTACAGCACAAGGTAGCCGGTATGTTGCTATTAAAAGCAGAGTCCTGACAGGCTGGAAACTGCAGCAGGAGCAACCTCCCCAGCCCCACAGCGCTAAGAAGGCAGCACTCAGCTGTTTGCTTGTGCTGCGATCGATCACGGCAAAGAGCAATCAGCTGAGATTGTAATTTTATTCATTTCTCCCCACCCTTTTTTTTTTTTTGCAGTTTGATTATTATAATTATATATTTTCTTGCAGGTGTCACGCTGGCGAGAGAAGGGGAGGGCGGAGCCGGAGGGGGTGGGGGGGGGGGGGGGGGGGGCAACGGCACCGTGCTCCTTCTGCAGCAGCAGCAGGGCCTTTTCTTCTTCCCGCATGCCCGGTAGACATCACTTCCTCTTCTGGGTCACAGCGGCGGAAAGAAGAAAAGGTCACGTTCCTTTTGCCGGCTTCCACAAAACACTGCTGCCGTTCCCCTCGGGGCTTGAATGCGCTGATAGCCCTGGCAGAAACAGCAGCAGTGTTTTGTGGAAGCCGGCAACAAGAACCTGACCTTTTCTTCTTCCCGCCCCGTGGTCCAGAGGAGGAAGTGATGTCTACCGGCACGCGGGAAGAAGAAAAGGCCATGCCTGCATGCTGCTGCTGCAGAAGGAGCATGGCGCTGCTGCCCCCCCCCCCCAAAGACCTCCCCTTCTCTCGCCAGCAACACACCTGCAAGAAGTGCTGAGGTGAAGGTGTGGGGGGGGGGAAAGAACAGCGGTTGTGCGACACCTGCCGGTGCCTCGCGACACACTAGTGTGCACTGACACACCAGTTGAGAACGTTGGATTAGAGTGCAACAGCTTGTAGTGCCAAATCTACAATAAACTACAAATAAACATTTGCAAATACCTTATTTATAATTATTTGAAAATTTTGTAATAATTTAATAATTTATACTTTTACATTTCATAAACATAACAAAATAATTGTGCTCTGAGACATATTAAAGCATATCTGATAACGTATATATAATTTTAAAAATAAATTTCAATTTTTTTTCCCTCAAAATAAAACAATAACATTGAAACATTCTAGCACTATGTTCAAAAATCTTATATTTGTCCATTTGCCATGCCCAAATAATGACTAAAAGAAAATTAGGTCTTACCTTCGATAATTTTCGTTCCTGTAGTACCAAGGATCAGTCCAGACTCCTTGGTTTTGGCTCCGCACAGATGGAGACAGAACAAACCTGACAGGCTCTGCCATAAGTATCAGGGTGCCACCCACAGCCTGCCAGTATTACGCAATGTCAAAGCAGAATAATTCCCAGCTGCACACTAACTATATACATGAAGTTCAACCGGGAAGTTCAACCGGGAAACCCTCGGGTCACTACCCCCAACAAGGAACCTGACCCGAAAACAGAAAAAAAAACCAGACAGGAATAAGAATCTTCCCAGCCCCAAAAACAATTAGGACAGAATGAGGAACAGCGGACTCTCCGACTTAATGCAAAAGTGGGCAGGACTCTGGACTGATCCTTGGTACTACAGGAACGAAAATTATCGAAGGTAAGATCTAATTTTCTTTTCCCTGTACGTACCGGATCAGTCCAGACTCCTGGGATGTAGCAGAGCTCCTACTACTTGGGATGGGACCCGGAGAGGCCCGCTCCAACAGACCTGCTCCGAACTTTCCCTCCTTGGAGGCCTGAACATCCAGCTGATAATGACATGCAAACGTATGCAATGATTTCCAAGTCGCTGCTCTGCAGATCTCTTGTGGAGAGATCTGGGGACACTCCGCCCAGGAGGCCACCTGGGAACGCGTAGAATGCGCCTCCAGCCCCACAGGCAAGGGTCGACCACCCAAAAGGTATGCGGAATTAATGGCCTCCTTCAACCACCTCGAGATGGTGAACTTGGACGCCATAATACCCTTTTTGGGGCCCTTCCAGAGGACAAAGAGACATTCCGAAACCATTAGTGACCTCTAGATAGCACAGAAGAACCCTACGCACATCCAGTTTCTTCAATTCCTTGGAAAAAAAGGATCCGAACTGTCGAGCTGTGCAAACGCCGGAAACTCCACCTACTGGTTCAAATGAAAGGAAGAAACTACTTTCGGTAGAAGAGAGGAAACCGTCCGGAGACTAATTCCGGACTCAGAGATCCGCCAGAACGGTTCCCTACAGGACAACGCCTGAAGTTCTGAAACACGCCTAGCCGGTGATCGCCACCAAAAAGACTACCTTCAACGTGAGGTCCGTCAGGGGTCGCCCTCATCAGTGGTTTGAACGGTGAACCACACAAGGCCCTCAACACCACGTTTATGTTCCAGAAGGGACAGGGAACAAGCAGCGATGGATGTAAATGCTTTGCCCCCTTGAGAAAACGGGCAACGTCTGGATGTGACGCCAGTGTTCCCCCTTCCACCAAACCACGTAAACAACCTGGGGCAGCCACTTGCACCTGCAACGAACTACAGGACAGGCCCTTGGCCAAGCCATCTTGAAGGAATGGCTAAAATCTCTGACACGGATGCCAGAGTGGGCCGAATCGCCCGAACTACACACCAAGATTAGAAAACCTTCCAAACTCATACATATGATAAGGAATTCGAGGACTTGCGCGATCGCAGGAAAGTGGAGACCACTGCATCAGAATAACCTTTACCTCATAAACAGCGCCTCTCAAACACCAGGCCGCTAGACAGAAGTGATGTACCTGATCGAAACCAACAGGCCCCGATAGAGAAGATTCGGCAATGCCAGAAGGCTCGGTGGTTCCTCTAATGCCAGATTGAGGTGGTCTGCGAACCAAGGGCGCTGTGGCCCCTCTGGAGCCACCAGAATCGCCTCCGTAGGGTGACTCCCTATTCGACGAAGGACCTTGCTGATCAGAGGCCAGGGAGGAAAGACCTACAGACGGATCGACGTCAACCAGGGTAGGGCCAAGGCGTCTACCCCCTCCGCCCCCGGTTCCCTGCGGCAGGCGAAGAATAGTGGAGCCCTGGCATTCTGAATGGTCGCCATCAGATCCATTGCCGGTTGTCCATCTGTCGCAGATTATCTGGAACGCCCTGTCCGCAAGCTCCCATTCTCCGGGGTCGAGCTGATGCCTACTCAAAAAGTCTGCATGAACGTTGTCTACCCTTGTTAAGTGAAATGCGGCGATGTTGAGAAGCTGCCGCTCCACCCCCTGAATCAACTACGAGCTTCTAACACCACCGGGGACTCCGGGTCCCCTCCTGGCGATTGATATAGACCACCGTCGTCGCATTGTCTGACAATACCTTGACAGACTTTCCCTGAATCAGGGGCAGGAAGGCCCGGAGTGCCAGATGCACAGCCCTGGTCTCCCAATGATTGAGTGACCAGCGAGATTTGGGCATGGCCCAAAGGCCCTGTACAGACTTCCGCAGGCAGACCGCTCCCCAACCGGAGAGGCTTGCATCCGTGGTGACCACCAACCATTCCGGTGCCACAAGCGAGACCCCCCCGGAGGAGAACGTCCGAATGCAACCACCATCCCAGGTTGGACCGGGCAAACTCCGTCAGGGGTAACGGGAGATGGAATTGCTCGGAGACTGGGCTCCAGCGGGAAAGCAACACCGAATGTAACGATCGCATATGCTTGAAGGCTCACGGTACCAATTCCAGTGGCGATGCCGTGGAACTATCAACTGCAAGTAGTCCCAAACCGTCGGAGACTGGTGCTGCAGCAAGGCCTTGTCGTGTGTCGAATAAAGCTCCAAAACATTCCAGCGACTGAGACGGATCAAGATGACTCCTGGCTGTATTGACCACCCAGCCGAGGGAGCGCAGTAACTGCAGAACCCGCTGAATGACAAAGCACCTCGGACTTCACTCGGATCAACCAGTCGTCCAGATATGGATGGCCTAACAGCCCCTCCCGGCGTAACTGCGCTGCAACCTCCACCATGGCCTTGGTGAAGGTCCAGGGGCTGTCACGAGCCCGAATGGTAACGCTTGAAACTGGTAGTGCTTCCCCAACACATAGAACCAGAGGTCCTCTGATAATCCTTCCGGATTCCGATGTGCAGGTACGCTTCTGTGAGATCCAGCGAAGCCAGGAACTCCCCCGGCCTCACGGACGCAATCACGGACCTCAAGATTTCCATGCGAAAACGTGGTATCCGGATACAGCTGTTGAAGTACTTGAAATCTAGCATGGGCCGGAAGGCCCCTTCTTTCTTTGGAAAGACTAAGTACATGGAATAGTGTCCTCTTCGTTGCTCCCTGGCACAATTGCCCCCAGATGCAACAACCGGACCAAAGTCTGCTGAACCGCTCGCCGCTTCTCCGCGTGATCGCACAGGGATGGGAAAAATCTCAGATTGGTGAGGCGACCAGTAACCGCGGACCTGTCCGGCACGCCAAACCTAAAGAGTAGCTGTGTCTTATCACTGAGAATACCCATTGATCCAATGTGATTTGCTCTATTCCTCTGGACCCAGAGACAGTCTGGCCCCGACCATCGGTACCGAGGAATGGTCCGGCTGACCATCGTTGTGCTGCCTTACCACTTTGAAGTTTCTGGGAAGTGCCAGGACTAAAGAAAACACCGCCCACGAAAGGACTGCAACCAGGGCTGCTGATTGTCCGTATGCTGCCGGCCTGAAGACGTGGCCGCTCGGGTCGTCCGAGATCTTCGACTCCCTCGGAATCGGGACCTGGAACAAAAAACTCCTTTGGACCTTGGTCCATCTGCTAGCAGGCGGTGAATCGTATTTCCGTCCAAGGACTGAATAATGTCCTTCAGTTCCTTTCCAAAAAGTAGCTTGTCTTTAAAAGACAACGAACCCAACTGGGACTTGGAAGACACATCTACGGACCAGTTCCACAAGCAGAATACTCTCCGAACTGAGACTGCCGAAAACATGGAGCGAATGGAGGTCCGTAAAAGATCAAAAAGGTCAGCAGCACTATAAGCCTGCTGCGCTTCGTCCTCCGAATGGCTCTGGTTGGCTTGCAGCTGTTGCATCCAGTGGAACCCTGCTGTGGACCAAAAATTGCTAAGCATTGCCACCCGGCCCTAGGGCCGAGACCTCACAAATCCGCTTAAGCAGCAGCTCCAGCTTGGGAGCTTGCGGGTCCTGAAGGGCTGTGGACCCCGCAACTGTAAGAGTAGGTTTCTTTGTGACCGCAGAAACCGCCGCATCCACTTTCGGCGCTCGCAGATTTTCCAAAGCCTCCCCCGGCAGAGGATAAAGCTTATCCCTCATCCTTGTGACCTTCAACCCCAAATCTGAGGTATCCCATTCTCGTAAGAGTAGGTCTGTAGCAGAGAAATGGAAGGGAAAGGATGTAGGTGGACCCCTCAGGCCCAACGACACAGGATCCATAGACCCTAAGCGAGAGTGTTCCTGCGGCATCCCAGATTCCTTACTCTCACAAAGGGAGGAGATGAGTGGAATACGTTCCTCCTTCCGGAATAGCCTGACTGCCTGTGGGACACCACCATCCACGACATGGGGCTCTCGTGCAGCACTCTGCTGCTGGTCCCCCTCGCCCTCTACCCTCCTCAGGGGATGGGCCGGTAGGTCCTGACCATCCTGGTCCGCTGAGGTATCTGGGGACGAGGCTGACTCATCCTAAGGCACTATAAGCCTCAAGGGGCGCTTTGCCTTGGAGGCCCCCTGACCACAGCCTAGGCCGTTTCCTAGTCTTAAAAGGGCAGAGGAGAAGTAATTTTGTCCAACCCCTGCATTGTATTAGCTTTCCTTGGCTGTAGAAAAGAAAACAAATCTGAGCTAAAATAGAAAAAACAACGAGAAGGAGGAGTCCCCATCCCCTTCAGGGCTATCCCCCAGCGAAACCGGGGCCGGGAAGGCCGAATTAATGCCCCCAGAAAGCGATCTCTGAGATGACAGGGAAGGCGTCAAAATGCCTTCCCCAGATGCGGCCCGAGCCACCGCGCTAAAAATATATACAAAATGGCACCCGTTCCCGCGGCCAGCGGGAACAGGGCAGCAAAGGCATCAGGGAGTTCTCCGTACGCATGGGAGGCCGAGGTAATCCGAAGAACGACCCCCCACCAGGGACCGCAGAGGTGCCCTCCCCTCTAAGCAGACCGGCGGAGCCCCGACTGTCCCTCGGCAAGCGAGCTCGCGCCGAGCAGCCCACCCGGCATGCCGACTCCCGCGGTATGTCGGGCCGAAGAAAATAAAGTAAAACTTTTTTTTTTTTTAATGCCGGCAGGAACAAGAACAAGCTAAAAATAACCCCCGCTTAAGGGAAGGGAGAGCAGTTGCGATCCCAAACCCAAGACTTTTTTTTTTTTTTTTTTTTACTTGCCTGGTACCGCTGAAGGTGGTGATGCTGATCCTCCTGGGGTGAGTGAGCCGGGCTCCCCGGTGTCAACCCCGAAGCTGCCGAGTAATGGCTATCGGGTCCTCGACCACAGCCGCAGTTGCCTCACACACCAGGGAGGGATGGTCCCTTAGGACCTGGCAACCCCCTGGGAGGCTGAGGAGTTCTTCAGATCTTCTTTACCTTCTTTTCTTTTTTTTTTTTTTTTTTAAATGAAAATCAACATTATTCCCCCAAAACTGACTAACTCACAAGCCTATCGCACTAAGCAAACCAGACTGTGGATTGAGCACTCCTACCATCTGCTGGAGACAGAGTAATACTGGCAGGCTGTGGGTGGCACCCTGGTACTTATGGCAGAGCCTGTCAAGTTTGCTCTGTCGCCATCTGCTGGTACGGAGGCAAAACCCAGGAGTCTGGACTGATCCGGTGCGTACAGGGAACAGGATATTATTCTATTGGAAGGCAAAGTTACCCAGTGGAGAAAGTTCTATTCAGCCCTGATTTAAGTTGTGGCTACAAGAGTTGCACACCTTGTATTCTAAATTTCACCTGTACAAAAACAGAATGTATTAAGAAATAAAGACTTACAAACAAGAGAAAAGAGTGACTAACAGAACCAAGAAACAGGCAAATTACTTTGAGGATTCTAGCTAGTACTGCTGCTTCAAATCTACAAAAGCAATGCATTTTTAGTATGAAAACATTATGGTATGTGTTGATGATCCTATAAACCAAAAGCCCTAAAAAAGGTAATATAAAATCTAAAATACAAATTATGGCCCAAAACATTTATGGAATACTTCACAAAAAATAGATGAGTGGCTGTTCTCATTTTGTACATATGACTATGTCCTACACAGACAGAGCACAAACCTATTAGTAGTCAAAACACGTGGCATGATTTATAAAACTTCCTTCCCCACAAGCTTGGATTGGGAGAAACCACAAGATAAATCACACCCACTGCTTTTGGCCACATGATCCCTTGGCCTTTCCTAGAAGGATGACTAATACTGGAGATCATATTGCTCTACATGTTTCCCACTCATCAGTATACCGTTTCTCTGGCAGAATGAGTTTTAGTAGCAGTATTGATCCTGAAGAATACTGGAGTTTATTAGGCTGTAATACCTTTTAGGAGGCATAAAAACAATATGTTGTAGTGCATGATTTTTCAAGACCAATACAAGTCGCTTCTTCAGATCTCTGACAGAGTACTATGACAAATCGGAAGAGCAGCATTAATTTGTTCCAATTGTCTCATTTGTTTCAAACTGTGTGCTGTCAGTAGTATTTGCATTCTTCAAGTTGTATACTAAGCAGAAAATGGAAATATATTTTTCAAATTCTGTTTTCATGGTAAATACATGTAGAACTATATAGACCATTCTCAAGTTAGTTGCATTCTTTTCCTATTTACTTGATTTCCTTAACTTCACAAAACTATTTCTTTGACATGACCAATTTCTCAAACAAGAGTCTTTCAAGTAACTATCACTGTTTTCATGCAACCCAGACAGATGTAAAGATTTTAAAGCTGCTTCTCTATTTGCTCGAACGCATGCGTGTATTCACATTTATATAATATGAACTGGCTGGTCATATATCACTATAAACCATCAGGAATATAAAATAAATCTATTTACTGGCTGCTGGTCATGCAAGGTTAAGCAATGTTTGATTGATTGTAGATGTCTGGTTGATTGTAGAAAAGCACAGTGCTACATAGACATTTGCTACACATTAACTAGCAGTGTGTGGTAGGCAAATATGAAAGCAGCACTACTCAGTGACAGGTTTTGAGTAGATTCAGATAACTTTATTAGCATGACAATTTTACATGTATTGCCACAGTAATATAAGGAATGATTAAAGTGTAGATATCAGGACTTACTAAACTTTCCACAAATGGATAGCACACAGATTCAATTCATTGAACATTTTCTCCTAATCTGTCACCATAACAAGACAAAACGCATGACAGATACACAGTTGTACATCTGACTTGTCTTGTGAATAAGACCAAGACATGCAACTGTGTTAAAACCACTCAACTATAAGTGATAAGACAGTAAGAACCATCACTACTATATAAATTAAAAAAAATTCCACTAAGGGGGATAGCTAGCTCGGGGCGGAGTCGGCCCCGGAAGAGAAGGAGTCGGGGCAGCACCGGGGCCACAATGCTGGCAGCGAAAGGTAAGATTCCTTATCACCGCCAGTTTCACACTGAATAACTACACCTTGGACCACCCCCCGCTTCGCCCCCCTGCCCCCCATTACCGCTGGATTCTCTAGGTCTGCGACCTTAGAGAATCCAGGCCTAAGTTCTAGTTTACTAATATTAAATGAGCAAATTAAAGTTCATAAGGTGTTTGTTCATACCTAAATATAGCTAGTATAAGATTTGATTAAAGAATTATTTCACACTTCTGAATGGAAATGACTCAAGTGCTTCTCAAAAGGTGCCCTAACGCTCAGTAAGGCTCTCAGAAAAAGTGACAAAAAAAAAAAAAACCCACCACAAGACTAACACCAAACCCGCCTCACCGTGACAAAGAGGGACAGGATTTAAAAACTCCCACCGGTGAGCCATCCAGCCCTTCTCTGCGCACGATCCACCACATCTAGCCACCGCCTCCTCAGCGCCCGATCCAACCATGACGCAGCCCGGGCTCCACCCCCACAGCAAGGCCGAGACTCGGCCCCAACACTGCCGCCCAAGCAAGGCCCAGAACCCGTCCTATAGCACAGCACCACAGCGAGGAGGACCTCCACCGATCCCCCCGCAGGCGGCATCGGACACCCCCGGAGCCACCCAGGACCAGCCTGCAGCGAACTCCACACACCAAATCTGCCTCACCGTGACGACGAGGGTCAGGATTTTAAAAACTCCCGCCTGTGAGCCATCCAACCCTTTTCTGTGCCCGATCTGCTGTCGCCTCCACAGCGCCGGATTAGACTGTGACGCGGCCCGAGCTCCACCACCCCCAGCGAGGCCCAGACTTGGCACCAACACCGCCGTCTCGGCGAGGCCCAGAACCGGCCCTGCAGCACAGCACCCCCAGGCACCATCAGATACCCCCGGAGCCACCCAGGACCAGCCTGCAGCGAACTCCGCCCACCAAATCCACCTCACATTTAAAGGGCAGGTCGCAGGCGCCCCGCACCTGGCGTTGCGCGACAAAGGAGTTTGCCCCTTCGTGCTGCCCCCAGTTTGCCGCCCTCACTTTCTCATCTCTTCGACTCCAAACGTACAGCACCTCTCCCCAGACAAATAAACATCCCCCTCCAGTACACAGCACCCATGACCCACAACTGATAACCCTCCCCCCTCCAGTCTCTCAACTAAACCCGACAACCTTACTTCACCCCCAGCTACATCGACACTGCCCCTGCTCCAAGACCCATATCTTCCCATCTCCTTCCTCCCTCAATGGCAACTGACCACCATCTTAAACCACAACCCCCTCCTCCCACCATCCCGTATCTCCCAACAACCTCAACTGGATCGTATCCACCAAAGAATCAAACTTGAGCAACCCATGGCCCCCTGCACACCCGTGGTCTATCCTCCTCGCACAGCCCCCCCCCCCCTCCCCCCGAGCATACCCCCTCCCCCCCCCCTCACCTGAACCTCTCAGCAACTAAACACCCTTCACCACCAACACTTCAACAACCATGTCAGCATACCCCATCCCCATCCTCAAATACCTCACCCACCGACATCCAGCACTCCACACCTGCAATACCACCACAAATCCCTGACACCTATCATGATCTCACCACTTACTCAATTCCTTGGCCTCACCGCTCTTTCCATTATACTATTCAACTCCCAATCCTTAGGGGAAAAAAGTCCCCATCCTCAATGACCTCCTCTTAGACTGCAAACCCGATTTCTGCGCTGTCACGGTAACATGGCTTAAGCACTCAGACACAGTCTTCCTAAACCAGCTCCCCACTCAATAATATGAATTCTTCTCCATTCCAAGGTCCAGAAACAGAGGTGAAGGTCTCTTACTTGCGGCCAAAAAAGACCTTAAACTAAGACCCCTAAATTCCAACACCCCACCCAGACACGAAATTGGCATTTTTAAATCACATGACCTACAAATCTCCTTAATCTACACCCCACCCGCCCCTCATCGAATTTATAAACGGACAACCTGAACATAGACATCCCAGCCATCATACTGGGAGATTTCAACCTCCATGTAGACGCCAGTCCCCCCTCCTCCTCCTGCAAATCCCTGCTAAACTCCTTTAATGCCTTAGGCTTTGAACAACTCATCACTTCTACACACAAAGCAGGACACACATAAGAAATTGCCATGCTGGGTCAGACCAAGGGTCCATCAAGCCCAGCATCCTGTTTCCAACAGAGGCCAAACAAGAAAATTATTCCTTACCTGCTAATTTTCGTTCCTGTAGTACCATGGATCAGTCCAGACAGTGGGTTATATCCCCCGACCAGCAGATGGAGTCAGAACAGAGTTTGAGAGCATCAGCATATAGAGTAGTGCACCCTCTGCTGGAGCTCAGTATTACGCATAGCAAAGCCCAAAAGCAAAACACAACATTTTGGATCCAGATCCGTCCCCAAAAAGGAACAGAGAAAGATACAAGTAAACAAACGGTCAACGGGACCACCAACAGTCAACTTGTGAGGAGCTGTGAACAGTAACAATAATCAGAGACAAACAGAATGAAAGTTACCTGGAAGAATCCGAGCAGGACCTAATGAAACCCCTAGTGGCGGGCGTCTGGACTGATCCATGGTACTACAGGAACGAAAATTAGCAGGTAAGGAATAATTTTCTTTTCCCTGTACGTACCTGGATCAGTCCAGACAGTGGGATGTACCCAAGCTTCCCTAAACCGGGTGGGGTCCTGAGAGACCTGCTCGGAGAACTTGATCGCCAAAAGAACCCGTGTACTGAGGCGCCAGGTGTAGTCTGTAATGTCTGGAAAAAGTGTGCAACGACTTCCACGTCGCCGCACGGCAGATTTCCTGGGAGGAAACGGAGCGAGATTCCGCCCAGGACGCCGCTTGGGATCGCGTGGAATGAGCCGACACGCTGCGAGGCGGCACCCGCCCCGCCGCAATGTAAGCCGATGAGATGGCGTCCTTTATCCAGCGCGCAATAGTCGTCTTGGATGCCTGAGAACCTCTCCTCGGTCCTGACCAGAGGACAAACAAATGATCGGATACCCGGAAGTCATTGGTAACCTCCAGGTAACGGAGCAGCACACGCTTGACGTCCAGGAGCCGGGGTTCCTCTGGAGCGAACGCTGGAAGCTCCACCGTTTGATTGACGTGGAAGGCCGAGACCACCTTTGGTAGGAAGGATGGCACCGTACGAAGGGAAACCCCGGAGTCGGAGAAACGCAGATAAGGGTCCCAGCAGGACAAGGCTTGGAGCTCTGAGATCCGGCGAGCAGAAGAGATGGCTACCAGGAAAACCATCTTGAGGGTCAGGTCCTTGAGGGAGGACCCCCTCAGGGGTTCAAAAGGAGGGCCCGACAGCGTTCGCAGCACCAAGTTAAGGCTCCAAGAAGGGAAAGGATCCCTGACCGGTGGCCGTAGGTGTTTGGCACCCTTCAGAAAACGTGCGATATCCGGCTGAAGGGGTAGAGAGCAGTCCTTCTGTACCAAGACATTCAAGGCCGCCACCTGAACACGGAGCGAATTATAGGCGAGACCCTTATCCAGACCATCCTGTAGGAAATGAAGGATCAACGGGACAGTCGCCTCCATGGTTTGGACCCCGCGGTCGGAGCACCAGGCTTCGAAGACCTTCCAAACTCGAACGTAAGCGACGGAGGTCGAAGGCTTGCGGGAACGAAGCATCGTTGAGATCACTGTCTCTGGGTAGCCTCTGTGGCGGAGACGGCGCCGTTGAAAAGCCAGGCCGCAAGACAGAAGAATTCTGCCTGCTCAAAAAATACCGGCCCCTGACGCAGAAGATGAGGAAGATGGGACAGGCGAAGTGGGCCGTCCACCGTCATCTGAAGTAGATCTGCGAACCATGGCCGACGGGGCCATTCCGGGGCAACAAGAATTACAGTCCCTCGATGATGTTCCAACCTGCGGAGAACCTTGCCGACCAGAGGCCAAGGAGGAAACACATAGAGCAGTTGATCCGACGGCCACGGAAGGGCGAGGGCATCCACCCCCTCTGCGCCGCGCTCTCTTCTGCGGCTGAAGAAGTGTGGAGCCTTGGCGTTGAGAAAGGTCGCCATTAGATCGAGGCGTGTAGTCCCCCGACAACGGACGATGAGATGCATTGCCTCGTCGGAGAGAGCCCACTCGCCGGGGTCTAGCTGTTGACGACTCAGGAAGTCCGCCTGAACGTTGTCCACCCCGGCGATGTGAGAGGCCGCTATCCGGACGAGATTGCTCTCCGCCCACTCCATCAGGGGAGTTGACTCGAGGGAGACATGCTTGCTTCTTGTCCCCCTTCGACGATTGATGTAGGCCACGGTGGTGGCGTTGTCCGAGAGGATCCTCACCTCTCTGTGTCGCACCAGGGGAAGAAAATGCTGGAGAGCGAAACGCACGGCTCTCGTTTCCAGGCGATTGATCGGCCACTTTGCCTCCTCTGGCGTCCAAGTCCCCTGCGTGGCGCTTCTTTCGCAGACGGCGCCCCATCCCGCGAGGCTGGCATCGGTGGTCACCACCACCCAATTGGGAACCTCGAGCGAGACTCCCCGAGCCAGATGCGAGGGGACAAGCCACCAATCCAGGCTTTTCCTGGCTAATGGTGGAAGCGGCAGGATCACCTGATACGCCTGGGAGACTGGTTTCCAACGGGATAGCAGGGACGCCTGCAGTGGACGCAGGTGTGCAAACGCCCAGGGTACTATGTCGATGGTGGAGGCCATTACTCCCAGGAACTGCAGATAATTCCAGGCAGTTGGTTCTTCCAAAGCCGAAAACCGAGACACGTGCTCCCTCAGGGCTTGCGCCTTGTCCTGGCGCAGGAACACCATACCCCGCCGGGTATCGAAGCTCGCTCCTAAGAAATCCAGGTATTGCGAGGGCACAAGGGAACTCTTTGGAAGGTTCACCACCCAGCCCAGAGAGCATAGGAATTGTACTACTCTGGCCACTGAGGTCTGACCATGTGAGAAGGACTTTGCTCGAATCAGCCAGTCGTCTAGGTACGGATGTACTAGGATACCCTCCTTGCGGAGGGCCGCCGCCATCACTACCATGATCTTTGTGAAGGTCCGAGGTGCGGTCGCCAAACCGAAGGGAAGCGCCTTGAACTGAAAGTGTTGACCGAGAATCTTGAAGCGAAGATACCGCTTGTGAGCCGGCAGGATGGGAATGTGCAAGTATGCTTCCAAGAGATCCAGTGAAGCGAGGAATTCTCCCTTGGGCACTGCGGAAATCACTGATCGAAGAGTCTCCATGCGGAACCGGCTGACCCCAAGGGCCTTGTTTACCTCCTTCAAGCCCAGGATGGGCTGAAAGGAACCGTCCTTTTTGGGAACGATGAAGTAAATGGAATAGTGGCCCAAGCCCACCTTGTCGAAGGGGACGGGAACGATGGCCCCTATTTCCTGCAGTCGGTCTAGTGTTTGTTGAACCGCTATCCTCTTGAGATCCGAACCGCAGGGGGAGAAGATGAACCGGTCCCTCGGGGGGCGGACAAACTCCAAGGCGTAACCATCTCTTATGGTGTCCAGCACCCACTGGTCCGTGGAGATAACTGCCCACTCCTCGTAGAAGTCCATGAGGCGGCCTCCGATCCGGGGAGGTGAGAAGTGGGCTCCTTTGGGAGGACTTTGTGGGCGGATTTCCCTGCCCTGGACCCTCTCTCGCGGGCCTCCGCCCACGAAAGGAACGAGACCAAGGCTGGGATCTTGTCGGCTGTGTCCGGGAACCGGACTGCCGGTAAGACCTATAACGTCGCTGTGCCCTGGCCCTGGTTCTACCGGAAGAAAATGACCTGAAGGAACGCTGTCTATCCTCCGGCAGCTGATGCACCGAATTTTCCCCCAGTGACTTGATGATCTGATCCAGGTCCTCTCCAAATAAAAACTTCCCCCGAAAGGGGAGGGAGCCAAGGCTCGACTTGGACGATGCATCCGCCGCCCAGTTGCGAAGCCACAAGAGCCGTCGGGCTGCTACAACCGAAACCATGGACCGCGCCATTACGCGAAAGAGATCATACAAGGCGTCCGCCCCGTATGCTATGGCAGATTCCAGATGGTCTGCCTGGGCGGCCTCTTCGGGGGGCAACTCCTGAGAGGTGAGAAGCTGCTGTACCCAGAGTAAGCTGGCCCTTTGCGCGAGCAAACTGCACATCACGGCCCGCATACCTAGGGCGGAGACTTCGAAGACCCTCTTGAGGAAGGTTTCTAGTTTACGGTCCTGCGTATCCCGCAGGGCTGTTCCACCCGTGACCGGGATGGTCGTCCTCTTGGTCACTGCCGACACCGCTGCATCCACCTTGGGCACCTTGATAAGATCCAAAAAATCCTCAGGGAGCGGGTATAGCTTTTCCATGGCGCATGTGACTTTCAAGGACGCCTCGGGAGTGTCCCACTCCCTGGTGAGAAGCTGTAGGAAGGACTCATGGATAGGGAAAGCCCTTGCCCTAGGACGGAGGGCAGCAAGTACTGGATCCCCTTTGCGAGAAGAGGTGGCGACGGCAGGAGCCACAGGGATCGGCGGATCTGGAGGTGGGTCGAGGTCCAGCTCCTGAATAATATGGTGGATGAGTTCATCCAGCTCTTCTTTTTGAAAAATCCGTAGGGCTCGAGGGTCGTCCCCCTCCGTATGACCATCTGGATGCGCCTCCGGGGGTTCCGGGGAGTCGTCTCTCACCGGCGAAGCCACCCCCGTGGTACGCCGGGGTGGCACGGGAGAGGGACCCGCAGGGATCCAGGCGTAACGGGCGAGGCGGTGAGACCAACAGCAAGTTTAGGAATCTTGGGGGGAGGGGCTCCCCCCAGGGGATTCGGCGCCTGTGCTCCCATACCCTGCAAATAAGCCATGTGCATTGCCAGAATAAAATCAGGTGAGAAAAACGGGGAGCTGATTGGAATCCCTGGGGGGGGACCGTCCTGGGAGCCCCGGTCAGGCAAACCCCCCACCAGGGGCAAAGCCTGTTGAGAGCCAGTGCAACCAATCCTGTCTGCATCTGGGTACGAGTCCGTCTCACACTGTCCCCCTAAAATGGCCGCCAAAGGCGGCGGCGTGGCCGGCCCACGCCGCCCGGGCTGAGGAGGAGGCAGATCCGAAATCGCACCGGAGGACTGCAGGGTGCCTTCCCCGTCAGGGAAGCACCGCTCACAAAGCCCCTCCCTCAGAAATTGATTCCCCGGTTCGCCGCAGGCCTCACACCTCGAGGACCGCGGCATGTCAGCACCGGGGAAAAAAAAGCCTCGGGGGGGGGGGGGGGGGGGCAAAAACGAGCTAGTGCCGCAGGGGGGGCCTGGAATGGCCCTAACAACCCGCCAAAGGGGTCCAGGAACTGCGGGGGAAAACCCCCGTTTCAGTTGAGCACACACCCGCGGGCGGAGCTTGCGAACCACGGGACCCACAAACGACACGTGGAGTGGCCAGAACCACCGGCATCCACGGGGCACCACCAAAAAGAAGCAAACCTGTGGAGAAAGAAACTCAAAAAACTTCCACTTACCCCAACGGAAGAGGAAAGGAGTACAGAATAGAGAAGGCAGAGCCACAGACACACACCTCCTCAAAAATTGAAGACTTTTTTTTTTTTTTAATTTTAAGGATCCAAAATGAAGAGAAACATAAGACAGGGAAATACTGTGGAGAAAAATAAAGAAATAACCAAAAATGAAGAAACCCTGTCAATCTGGGGGAGCTAGTGGATCCCCCCTCTCACATCTGCTGGAGTCAGAAGAATACTGAGCTCCAGCAGAGGGTGCACTACTCTATATGCTGACGCTCTCAAACTCTGTTCTGACTCCATCTGCTGGTCAGGGGATATAACCCACTGTCTGGACTGATCCAGGTACGTACAGGGAACAGGCAATTATCCAAACACTTTGATCTTTGTTAACACCTGCATACATTCCCCTGAAGCCCCATCCTGCACACCCGTACCATGGTCTGACCACACACTCATAAAAGCTCACCTATACATAAAGGAAGCCTCAACCCCCCCTACCCAAGCACAGCAACACCATACACTTCAGGAAACCCTGCTGCAAAGACGACTTAATCACCTCAATCACCGACTCCCTCCGCAACCTGGACCTAGTAAATCCCAACTCAGCACTCTCCACCTGGAACAACCTCACAAATAACATCACCAACAATCTTTGCCCCCTTACATCCAAAAAAATAATTCACTCAAACCACTCAAAAAAAACCCTGGTACACCCCCAAACTAAAAAAAAAAAAACTTAAACGACCTCAGACTGAAAGAAAAAAAAAAATGGCGCAAAGATCCCTCCCTTATCCTACTGGCATCATACAAATCCTCTTCCTTACACCCCTATAGAACCACCATCCTCAAGACAAACGCAACTACTACGCAGTTAAAATTCATAATTACTAATACAACCCCAAAGCCCTCTTCACATATGTAATAGGTATAAGAATGTACAGATTCTTATACCTATTACAGAATCTATTTCAAAAGCACTCACCCACTGGAATAACTGCCTTATATCTATCACCAGCCTCCTCAATAGATTAAATTTGGTCTTTAATTCCTCGAAGACGGAGCTCCTCCTTATCTCTGCAAATGAAGAAAATATTCCCATACCATACCCACACAACGCATACATCACTCATAAGCAGGTGAGAGATCTAGGAGTAATTCTGGATAATAGACTAAACCTAAAGAAAATGGTCAATACTACATCCAAAGACTGCTTTTACAGACTCCAGGTTCTGAAACGACTCAAGCCACTTCTATTTTTCCAAGATTTCAGGACAGTCTTCCAAGCGTTGCTATTTGCCAAGATTGACTATTGCAGTGCCCTTCTCCTTGGCCTACCCAAATCGACCACTAAACCGCTTCAGATGATACAAAATGCTGCAGCGAGATTACTGACCAACACCAGCCGCGAAAATCACATCACACCCATCCTCAGAAACCTACATTGGCTACCAGTAAATTTTAGAATCCTTTACAAATCAATCACCCTAATACATAAATCCATCCATCATCAACTCCAACTCAACCTTGAAATACCCTTCAAACTTCACTCCTCCAACAGACCAATTAGAGATAATCATAAAGGTACTCTGAATTACCCCCCAACTAAAGCCTCACGCCTTTCCTCGACCAAAGACCGAGCTTTTTCAATAGCAGGTCCGTCTATTTGGAACAACATCCCTTCAAGCCTCCGATTAGAACCCTGTCTCATTACGTTCAGGAAAAAACTTAAGACGTGGCTATTCCACCAAGCCTTCGATGATCCTCCAGACAATCCTTAGTCTTCTTTTCCCTCACTTGGACATAGAAGATTGAGGTCCTCCAACCATTCAAACGAAGGACTCTGGCACTCACTGGTTAAAGCATCTTATGCTCTAACCCAAATTCCTTTTTGTATTATGTTTTTTAATTACCTTCTGCCTTTACCTTTCTTCCAGCTTTTAAGCTTCCCAAGTTTTTTAGTCCTTGTTAAATGTAACTTTGCCTTATTCACTTCTCTTGTTAATTACTTTTATTTATTGCTTCAGTTATACCCTTGTTTTATGTAAACTGATCCGATATGGTTATTACTATGAAGGTCGGTATAAAAAAGTGTTAAATAAAATAAAATAAATAAATATGTAGCTGACCTCACCAAAACATCACTCCCCCAATCTCCGATGAGGACTCCAAAACCAAATACGAGCAACTCACCCGCTTCTTCAATGATAAAAGTGCAAAAATCTTACTACACTTCACCACACCCAACCCCCTCACACACTCCCTCCCAAAAACTTTAACGCCACCCTAGACTCACTTGACACCACCTCCGCCTCAGAAACTGAATCTACTCTTAAAAAAAAAAAAACAAAAAAAAAAAACACTAAACCCTTCCTCTCACCCATCCGACACAATCCCCGCCAAAGCCCTCCTATCAATCCCAAATAAAATTGCAAAACCCCTAGCTGAGATAATCATTTGTTCACTCTCCCATGGTAAAGTCCCTGACTCCTTAAAACTGGCCACAGTTAAACCCATCCTAAAAAAACACAATCTTGACCCCGCGGACCCATCTACAACCTTCCCTTCCTTGCAAAAATCATGGAAAAAGTTAACACCCAACTCACAGACCACTTAGAAAACCATAACATTTTATTCTCCTCCCAATATGGGTTCCATAAGTTCTTCAGTACGGAAGCCCTCCTTCTCTCCCTCCACACACCCTCCTTAAAGGACTAGACCATAGCCACTCCTACATACTCGCCTTACTTGACATCTCCTCTGCCTTTGATACCATTAACCACAACATTCTAATCAACCGTCTCACAGTAATCAGCATCTCAGGAACAGCCCTACTCTGGTTCATACCCTGTTTCCCCAAAAATAAGACAGTGTCTTATATTAATTTTTGCTACCAAAGATGCACTAGGCCTTATTTTCAGGGGATGTCTAATACCGTAGAGCTGCTGGCTGCCCCTGCGTCAGCCATGCCTCACCAGTGTGCTGTCAGAGAGAGGTAAGAGTGTGCAGCATTCATGGTAGTCAGCTTGGGCTGACTCTGCTGCTTTTGAACCTCTGCACACTGCTTGGAAGGGGTCCCCCGACTGGTGCTGCCACCATCCCCAGATGTCAGTAATCTTGCTGCCACTGTCACTGCTGCCACATGGCTATTGGGGAGGCGCCGATTGCTGCTACTGACACTGAAGCCCATTCTGCTGCCTCTTCTGTGCAGGCCCCTTGGGCTTCCACTTTCTCCATGCTGATCTCGTACATTGTGAGATCCGCATAGAGAAAGTGCTATTCTTGCACATTCCCAAATATTACATGTGCCAATCACTAAAAAGTATTTATTTTTTTTTTTACCTTTGCTGGCTGATGTTAGTTTTCTAATCGGTTGGTCATAGGCTTTTTTTTTCCACCTTCCCTTTCTTATTTTTTGCCAATTCCTTTTATATTGTCCTTTTTTCTTCCGAATTTTTCTCTCCATCTTCTTCCCTCAAACACAGTCAGGTTCTCATTCTCACATGCATTTCTCTCTCACACACACACACAGGCTCTCACTGTCACATGCTGTCTCTCATACAATCATTCATACACACAGTCTCTCACTGGCACATGCTGTCTGACTCTCTCACACACACAGGCTCTCTCTCACTCCCACATGCTGTCTCTCTCAAGCATAGGCTCTCACCGTCACACGCTGTCTCTCTCACACACACAGAGGCTCTCACATGCTGCCTCTGCAAACATTCAGATCCTCACTCTCACACACAATCTCTCAACTCATCTCATCCACGCACGCACACACCCTCTACAGACCCTCAGCCTCTCTCTCACCTCTGGGCCTCCTCTTCACGGGTCGCCACAGGATGGGCTTTGCAGCGGCCCTGAACTTCTCGGGCCTCTTCCTCGGCCCTGCTACCGGGCCTCTTCCTCTTCTTGGGCCGCTGCGACCTGGGATTCGCAGCAGCCCGCGGCGGCTCCTCTTCTGCACGCGCTGATGCTTCTTCTCCTTCCTGCCCACGCGACTCCGGCAACGTTTACTTCCGGGCCGCACAGGCAGGAAGGAGGAAGAGCATCAGCGCGTTTGAACGGGATCTTTTTCTTCGGGCAAGGAGGCTCCCCTCGGGATACCACTGCTCGCGTCTGCCCCTAATACTTTGGAAACTTTATAAAAAAAGACGTCACAGGATTGACCGGCCCACCGGGGGAAGCCCGATCCCCCGATAGGTCAATCCGCCCCTGTTTACAAGGGATGGCTTACTTTCGGGGGAGGTCTTATATTTAAGAATTCAGCAAAATCTCTACTAGGTCTTATTTTTGGGGGATGTCTTATTTTCGGGGAAACATGGTATCCTATCTTGAGAACAGACGCTACACAGTTAGAATTGGAAACACAAAATCCATACCCACCCAACTCACCCAAGGCATCCCCTAAAGGATCCTCCCTCTCATCCACCCCCTGCCCCTCTGCCAACTCCTCTGAGATCTTGGCCTCACTCACTTTATCTACACAGACAATGTTCAAATCCTCATTCCCATCCAAAAATCCCTATCCAAGTCTCTCAAGACCTGGGAAAACTGGGAAACCTGGGAAAACTGCCTTAATGCTATAAACCGCCGCCTCACCGACCTCCATCTTGCTCTTAACACATCAAAAACTGAGCTCGTCATCTCTACACACAATAATCCAGCACCCTCACCCAACGGCAACCCCCTCTCCCCCTCAACTTCCTTCCAGCAAAATATACAAGATCTCAGTGTCACTATTGATAACCATCTGAACTTCAAAAAATTCATCAACGCAACCAAAGAGTGCTTTTTCAAACTTCATGTCCTCAAAAAACTGAAACCACTCAGCCATCTCAGCGACTTCCGCACAGTCCTTCAAGCCACAATTTTTTTAAAAAGACTACTGTAATTCACTACTACTAGGCCTCCCCAAGCATCAAACCACTCCAAATGCTACAGAACACCGCTGCCAGAATCCTAACACCCACAAACAGACCATATTACCCCCATCCTCAAAGAGCTCCACTGGCTTCCAATATCTTGCCGAATCCTCTACAAGAATCTCTCAATCATACATAAAACCCTACACAACTGTAATATACACTGGTTGGATGATACCCTGCCTCCATACGTCCAACCGACCCACTAGAACAGCATACAAAGGAACCCTACACACTCCCTCTCACAAGACCACCCACCTTAGCACCATAAAAGATCAAGCCCTCTCGAATGCAGGACCCACCCTTTGGAATACCATGCCCCCAGAAATTCAAGAAAAAACTAAAGACCTGGCTCTTTAAACAAGCATTCCCTGAATAGCACTACACCCTCTTCACCCTACCCCACTTAGCATCCTCCCAGCCTCACTCATTTGCCTTTTCATCCCTTCAACCATTCCACCTAGCATCTTCAGTACAGAATTTGTATCATTGTATCTTTGAATGCATAACTTACTGCACGCTCCTTTATTGCATTGTATTATACCCCCTATTCCTACCTAGTTGTTTTTGTATACCCCTTTTACTACCTAGTTGTATTTGTATTTCCATTTCCACCATCTTAGAACTATATTCACTATAATTATTAAGCTTGTATCCTCCCTACTCCCTCCTAGTTCTATGCACGCTGTTCCATGTACTACGTTTATGTTCACTGTAAACCAATATGATGTTCCTACGAATACCGGTCTATAAAAGCTTTTAAATAAATAACTATGCCTCCAACAGACAGTGATCAATAGCCTCTAGCACAAAACGCAAGGGTTTTTTTTTGTTTTTACTGCACATCTTGTTTTACACAAAATAAATCTGTTTCATTCAGCTAAATAGCACAAGCAAGTGTGCCCCAGTGTCGGTTTTCCCCAGAAGTAAACAAACCTGAAACACACTGCTCCTGGGTTGGGGGGAGAGAGCAGGGAAAGAACACAAACTGCGACCACACAAACAACACTTCCTTCCTACTACAATCCCAAATCAACTGTCCCCACCCCCCACAAAAATAATTCTCCATTCCCTGGAACCAAGAATGTACATCTGAAGAAGAACTTGTTTAATCATCTTCATATATAAAAAGTCAGCAATAATATACACCAGCGCCCCTTAGCCTAAAGATAACAAGGACATCACCGGTACCAGCCGTATCTCCTTGAGAGAGACAGATACATATACACACAGGCCTGCCCTCCCCTCAGTCGCCTGTGTGGCAGGGCCGCAGCAGAGGTCTCTAGAGAGAGGGGCGGCCTGGTAAGGTTCTGCCACTCAGAAGGGGGGAGGAAACTCGTGGACATTACACTGCGTTGCCAAGCTGCTGCGCGCCCTCTCCTTATGCCCCTACCCCGTACCTCTGGTAAGATCGAGCGGCACGTTCTCCTCGCCACTATCGTTCCGTCCTGTCAGAGAGGCAAACAAAAGAGACCGTCAATGAGGCAATCCGCGCGCGCGCGCGCACACACACATTATATAGTTTATGTGTGTGTATATATATTGCTATATATATACATACATATACACACACATTAACAGAACCACGCCGGCCGGTCATCCAACCTGTTTCGGGTACAGGAAAACGGACCCTGCTTCATCGCCACTTTACGGTTATTGTTGTATAAAGAAGCGTATTTAACATCCTGCTTACCGCGTATCCTGAGGTGCCTCAACGAGCGGGTGCGGACACCGGACGCCATGTTTTACGGGTACATTCACAACACCGGAAACCTCGTCATACGTCGCGAGATCTTGTCTACGCGGGGTCTCTGCCGAGACCGGTAAGGCTCACCTATCTCAGACGCATGCGCCTGCGTGTGTATGTGTGTGGTCCAAAAGATGGAGCTTATGAGCTCTCCATCTTTCTTTCCCCCTTTGTGGACTGACATGGCATGGGTGTTATATATTACCTGAATTTGTTTTCTTCGTATGAAACTTTCTTTTTTTCCTATGCTGTTCCTAACAAATGTATTACTATGGAATATCTTTGAAAATCGATACAAATAAAATTTTTAAAAGGGTAAGAAAAGAAAGGAAAAATTAGAAAATGATAAGTCAAATAAAGGTACAGGCCATACTGACTGGGACTACATAAATGATGAAGGTAGTAAAAAGGGGCCATTGTTAGGTTGCAAAAATAAAGCATGTATTTGTTTTTATTTATTCTCAAGCAAATGGGATTTACAGATTCAGTGGATTCCTTGCAAGCTTCGATGCTTTTTATTGGACTAACAATACTTGTCAATTACTGTGTGTGAGGATTTGAGAGACATGTTTCTTGCTTAGAATGGATGTAGACTCAAAAGGTCGTGTACAACAATATCTTTTAAGGTTTGTTAGGTGGGGAAAGTTGAGTTGTTTACCTGTAAAAGATGTTCGCCAAGGTCTTTTACTGCCATCTTATTTCTATGTTTTATTCACATAAAACATGATTTTTGCATATAAGAACAACACGTATGCTTGGTCAGACCAAAGTCTGTCAAGCCCAGCACAGCATCCAGTTTCTGACTGGAAACAAACCAGGTCACAAGTACCTGGCAGATCCCATAGAGTTCAGGGTGTTTCAAAAAGATGGACCCATCGTGAAATATATTGCTTTGAAATTGGGTCCTATTTTGAAATACTCTGTACATCTGATTCCTGTTACTCACTTTTCCTCCAGGAACTTGTCCAAATCTTTTTTAAATCCTGCTATGCTAGTTGCCTTGACCACATCCTCTCACAACAGATTCCATAGCTTGATTATGGGCTGAGCAAAAATGTACTTTCAACAATTTGTTTTAAAACTGATGGTTGTTAGTTTTATGGAGTGGCCCCTTGTTTTAGTCTTTTTTGAAAGGATAACTAATTGTCCTTTCTCTATCTGTTTCATCCCACTCATGATTTTATATACTTCTATTATATCCCCACTCAGTCATTTCTTTTCCAAGCTGAAGAGTTCTAGCCTGCTTAGCCTGCATCATAAGAGAGCCCACATCCCCTTTTCTCATTTTTGTGGACCTCCTCTGCTCCTTTTCTAATTCTGCTATGTCATTTTTTAGATTGGGTGACCAGAACTGCACACAATTTTCAGAATGTGGTCACACCATGACTTGATACAGAGGCAATATGATATTTTCTGTTTTTCTTAGCATTCAGACAGGTTAATTCACAGTAGTGGGTAATGCACCTCTACCAGCAGATGGAGACAGAGCAAAGCTGACATCACAGTATATATATATGCTCCTGCACTGACATCAGCCCGCCAGTATTCTCTGTCTCCAGCAGATGGTGGACTGCTTTTCCCTACAGGGGATTGCTTGTTAAGAAAAAGAAGAAAAAGATTATTTTCGCACCACTTCTCCTGAGGTGATATCACATGATCCCTCCCTCAGTCGAGTGCCTTGGTCTTGTAGTCGGTAGCTGAAAGGCTTGCGGATGCAGGAAGCCAAGCATGGCAATAAAGGAATTAGGCCTCTCCCTCTGTAGCCGGGCTGTGTTCAGGTAAGGAGTTTAAAAAAAAAAAAAGAGAAGTAGAAGGAAATGAGAGAGAGAGATAATGTTAGGGATTCCTCTCACCCTCTCTTCTATTCTGGTCTCTGAACCTCGGTGGGCCGATCCAATGATTGCTTCCACCTCCGTGAGGGGATGGGGAGTCACGGCAGTTTTGGAGAGCTGAGCAGCCTTTTGGGCTAGGCCCCACTCTCTGGTTTTCTGAGTTGCTGCATGGTAGGCCACGGTGGTGTTTGCGCATTTTTTTTCTGCACAGGTCTGGCACGAAATAGTGCCTGACGTCAGTTTGCGCCTGTGCATGTAGGCTGGGTGTTCGTCTGGGCTGCATGGTTGGGCATACAAGTTTGAGCATCTATAGTATGCGCTTATACATATAAACGTCCCGTACTTGGGCACCCTAGGTTTGGATGTCCTATGCTTTGGCAACCCTTGCTTGGGTGGCCCATACTTGAATGTTCCATGGTTGGGCGTCCTAAAAATTTGGACATCCTAAATTTGGGCATATTGTATGGGTTCACCTTGTATAGACACACAATTGTCAGTCGCTTGTTATAAGCGTGCTGCTAGTGGACATTTTTATCCATGCGCTGGTAGTAAAGAAGCCTAAGCGTCTTGCGATTTACACTGCTGCCATATAGTGCCATATAAGCAATTATGCCTTATACTGCTGCCATATATACTGCTGGCATATATGCCATTTACCCTGCTGCTTTACAGCTTGGGGTTCCCTCTTATTTTGTCAGCATAGATCAGTGGCTCAGGGAGAGTTATCTCCTGCTGGATTTTGCTGAGCCCAGCCATTCCCAGCAGAATGTGGGAATGCATCAGTGTCAGAATTTTTTGCTTTGTTTTGAGGCCCCACACCTGGTTTTCTGCAAGGCAAGGCATCTCAGTGGGCGCCAGTCCAACGCCCCCTGGTTTTGGTATGAATCCTTCCACCCTTCTTTGGGTGAAATTGTTTCAAGGCTGGCAGTTCTTTCTACAGGTACATTCGATGGTGCCAGCCAACCTAAAAAAAATATCCTTTTAAGATCACAGGCTGTAGAATCCCGCATGTCTGGTGCCATAGGTAAGCGTCGGAGTACGCCTCAGCTTGCTGTGGCTCACTCTGATGGGGACCCAGGTGGCACAGATGATGAAACCTATCCTTACAGAGCATTCTGTCATAGAAATAAGTTGCCAACTCTTCACCCTGACAGAATATGTTGGGAGTGCCGAGTGTTGATTCTATTTCTGAGCCAAAGAAGTTACTTCCCCATTATTGTTGCTATTCAAGGCGTGATGATCTTGGATAGGATGCTCCGGAAGCTAATTTATAGGTGGGTTGAGCCTTGGTAGGGCTGTACCTCCTGGATCCAGCAGTGGGAGAGAGAGCAGTTGTGTTTTCTAGAATGGGAATGGAACACACCAATGGGAATGCATTGGTGTGTTCTGTCACCAAGCACACAGTCATTCCTGTGGAAGTGGGAGTGGCATTGAAGGATGCAGATAGCCTCTTGCTACTCCCTGGTGGCTCGCACTTGTCTGATCCGATGTCAAGAAGTTGATGAGTCTGTTTTGAATACTAGGGCAGTGATGGAACCGGCCACCGCCTTTTTGGGCAGATACAGGCTGAATGTGGTTCATAACTCTGCCAGAGGAATGGCTTTGGGGATAGCAGCCAGGCGGCAGCTATGGCTGAGCCGTTGTTCAGCCTGTACAATTTCAAAGTTTAATCTTACAGAATTGTTTGGGAGTGCGTTAAAATAAAGAAAAAAACAAAGAAAGATGGCCAATAAGTGAGTCCAGGTTCCTCAGTTGCTAGAAGGGCGGCTTCTCAGAGGACGGCCCCTGAGTAGGACTCAGTCCTTTCAGCCTGGGCAGCCCAGACAGGACACAAGCTCGGGTGGAGGTGCCTTCCAACCCCCTCAGCAAAGGTTTGTGACCAATCTCACAGAGCAGGAGATAAGGGGTCGACTATCTCCTTTTTATCAGAAGGATCAAATTCACATCAGACCAGTGGGTTCTGGAGTGATAAAGGAAGGCTATGCTCTGCAGCCTTCTCTGCCTCCCTAGAGATGTCTTCATAGCGGATCTCTGCATCTCTCCACAGAAGAGGCAGGCAGTGAAGTTTATGTTGTCAAGGCCCCTGAACTGACAGGTCATAATTCCAGTACTCAAGTCACAAGAAGATATGGGCCGTTATTCTATTTATTTCATTATTCCCGAGAAGGAAGTTTCCTCTCATCTCATCCTGGACCAAAAAGGGGGTCAGTCATCACTGGCGAGTGACTCAATGCTACGCGCAATGGCA